>NW_009953184.1:142080-182102 GCF_000747805.2 Chaetura pelagica | reverse complement strand
AAGGTACTTCAAAGGCAGAGATGCAGCCCTAGGAACCAAAGCTGGATCTGAACAGGCACTTTCTGTTTGGCATTAGAATTTTTGTATTCCAGAGTTACTGGATATTATTATTATTATTACTATTATTGTTGTTGTTGTTGTTCTTGTTCTTCTTCTTGTTGTTGTTCTTGTTGTTCTTGTTATTTGTATTTCATCAAACAGCTTTTACAAATAGTCCTTTTCTTCTTCCTTTTTTTTTTTTTTTCCGTTGACTTATTGAACCAGTGGATCAATGTTATAGCCAGCACATTATAAATGCCATTCCTCCAGACCAGCCTTGGTCGAGTGTAAAAGATTTCTGTGGTAACAGGGACTGGGTGTTTGAGCAAGGCTGTAGATATGTGGGATACAGCACCAGAGAAAGAATGAGACAGAACTGTGGAGGTGAGAGCAACATAGGCAACAATGATTCTAGCTTTGACAATGGCCATTTCTGTGCCCTGAGGAATTTTCCAGTTTTTTTCCCTGCACTAAAGCGAGGACATAACAGAAAGCTTCATCTCACAAGCCTCCTCTTGAGCTGGCAGCCTCAGCCACCAAAAAGCAGCATATGCAGAGAGAAATCTGGCAGCAGTGCCTGCAACACTTGCTCTTTTCAGAGGCTTGTATCTCTGAGAATCCTCTCAGATGTTTGCACTCCATCACTCTCTGCAAAGTCCAAACTCAATTGCTGTGCAGTTCTCAGTGTAAGAGTTCATGCATTATTTTTTGGGGGACTAGGGTCTAAATGAGCCTCTTCACAATGTTTATTCCAGCTCTCCTCTACAAAAATCCCTTTATTTTATCTTTCTTATTTTCTACCTCATGGTCATTTTTCACTGTTCTCATCCTGGACTACTCTTGTTCAGCTGTTGTTTCATTGTCATTCAGCTTCTCTTTCATGCCAGTATAATTTTGTTCCAACTTCCAGCCTGATGGTTTCAAGCTTTCCCTGTTACAGGATGATGGCTGAGTCTGTGCTAAGCTTAACCAGCCAACTTCTTGCTTTGTCAGTGTGTCATGACAAGGTTAACATTTCCCCAAAGGCAATTCAGCTTCTCAGAACACCAGTGGGCTGTTGGATCAATACAAGCAGTTAGATATTTCCAGTTTTAAAGTGTGGTTTCCAACAGAGCTGTGCTAAAGGGATCAGTAAACTTCAAGTCCCTGAATTCACAGGGCGGGGGGAAGGAGGGATGCACAGTCTGAAACCTGAGCATGGAGCAAAAACATGCTGGGTTTCCTGGGTTTTTTTGTTTGTTTTTGTTTTTCTTTGTTTGGTTGTTTTTGTTTAGTTTGCTATTGTTGTTTCATTTTGTTTGTTTTATTTATTTTGAGCTTTTTTTTTGGTTTTGTTATTTTAGTTTGGTTTGGTTTTGGGGGGTTTGTTTTGGTTTTGTTTGTTTTTTTGTTAGAAGCTTTGTACTACTGCCTAAGACTAGTACTAATTAGTCATCTAAAAAAGCTGTCAGACATGACAGGGAGAACTGGTTACATTTTAAAAGTGCTTTGAGTTGTTATTACTGAATTCAATGTGCTGTACAACTGGATTGAACAGTGAACCATGAAAGCCATTACAGCAGAGTGGAAAATTTCAAAAGGAACTGATGGAAAATAAAAGTACTGGAAGCAAATCTGCAGAGTAATTTGACAGGATGTGGCTTCTGGTTGTCTGCAAGGTGCTTGAGGAAGAAGAGGATTCCATGTAGGAGACAAACCATTCATAGATTTGCCTCATGACCAGGGAATGTGAAATTTAGATTCATGGAAGAATCCTCTTCCTGGTTTTAATAACCCAGTCTCTTTGGTTCACTGTTTCCTATGTTTAAATATATGTATTTATGTATATATAACCCCTTGGAAAAAAAAATACTTAACTAGCATGCCCCAGAGAAAGGGCAACCAAGCTGGTAAAGGGGCTGGAGAACTCCTGTGGGGAGTGGCTGAGGGAGTTAGGATTGTTTAGTTTGGAGGAGGCTGAGGGGAGACCTCATTGCCCTCTACAACTGCCTGAAAGGAGGTTGTAGGGAGGTGGGTGTTGGGCTTTTCTCCCAAGGGAATAATGACAGGACCAGAGGAATGGCCTGAAGCTGCAGCAGGGAAGGTTTAGACTGGATACTAGGAAGAATTTATTTACCAAAAGAGTGGTGACCCACTGGAAGGGGCTGCCCAGGGAAGTGGTGGAGTCACCATCCCTGGAGATATTAAAAAACTGTGTAGATGAGGCACTTCAGGATATGTTCTAATGTGTGGTAGGCTGATGTACATTCAAGTTTCAATGCACTCCTCAAAAAGCCCAAGATTAAATCATTAGCTAACTTCTGAGAAAGAGATTCAAAGGCTGCTCCTGGTACTCACTGTTTTTAAGGCCTAAAGGGGGGATGTTAACAACTTCTAGTCTGTCCCCTTGCACAAAGTGGGTCATATCATTTTACCCAGTGCTAGGAATTTTCATAAGGCTTTCAAAAAATGAACCTCAGATTTCAAGATTACAAGGACTAAAATGCTTGTAAAAACATCCATAATATTTCTGCCTATTACTTGGAGAAAAAAGAAAGTCTGCAAATGGAGCAAATATAGTGGAGAGGTTCTTGATGATGAGGGAACTGGCAGGTTTGGAAATGGAGCCTTTAGCTTTGAAAGACAAGAGAGTGGACCTGGGGGGGAGTGTGTTGTGTCACAGACTCATGATGTAATGACACACCAGCCAGTCAGAGGTAGGTGGCATGTACTTTTGCAAAGGGCATTGCTGTTCCAGTACTTATCATACTTTTCCAACTCTTTTCTTCTTTCCTTCTCAGTGATGCACAGAAAATGGATTAAGAGGTACATTTCACATAAAATAATCTAGAATAGTCAGTGTCATTAGCTGAGAGGGTCTGGATTTTCCTCTTGAAAGAATGTGTTGGTGTGATATACAAGCAGGGTTAGTGGGTTCACCAGGAAAGTGACTAATAAATAGGAAAGTTCTATTAACCCTTGATGGGGTCAAAATGAAAAGGTCAAAAGGAGGTGGAAGGAAGAGGAGCGAGGAAGGAAAATAAGTATATTGGTGACAGCACAGTTCAGTGGTGTTTGTGGTCTGGGCATGAACACACAGTTCCTGTAGGTGAAGAAGAAGGTAAGAGTGAGTCCACTTGGTAGACTCTCCAGCATAGCAGCATTTTACCATGGTGCATTCAGGTGGACCAGCAGGATGAAATGATTCCTCAACTGCTGACACCTATCACTGCACCCAGCTGCAGGAAGATGCAGGGCTGGGCAAGCTGAGGAGCAGCACTATGGAAATTGGTTTTGCCTAAGGTACAACCTGTGCTGTGCTTATCAAGCTGTGCTTGCCAGGTAAAAGCAGGGTTCAGAGACACTCTGTCAGCCCCTCTCAACCCCCCTAAACCCCCTCTCAACCCCCCTCAACCCCTTCTCCCTCAGCCCTTCCAGCCCCATTCCTCCCTAAAGTACAAAAAGAGAAGAACATCTAGGAAGCATTAGATCTTGCACTACTACAGAACTGTGACTGTTAGGCAGGTTCAAATATGAAATAAACTCCATTTTTTAAGCCATAGAAATAAAACTGACTGAATGGCATTTAGGAGAGGTTGGGCACACAGAACTGGTGCTGAGCATGGCCCAGAAAGAGAGAGACTGATAGTTTGCTGTGGCTCAGTGTCACCTGTGCACTTGCTTGAGTCCCCTGCAGGTGGTAGGAGCTAACATGAACATCACATAATGTCCAGCTTTCAAACTCATACAGGCTTTTCTTAATTTATTTTCTCTTTTTGTCCCTCTTTCCACTGCTTGGCAGATCTTCACATCCCCAACAGCTTCAGTTCTGCAATGATAGCAGCAGCTCAGTGGTGTATTCATAGAATCCTTTTGGTTAGAAAATATCATTAAGATCATCAAGTCCAACTATTAACCTAATGCTGCCAAGTCCCACCACTAAACCAGGTCCCTCAGAACCACATCTAAATTTAAATACTTCCAGGGTTGAATTCATACTCTGCAGAGCATTTTTCCCAGGTCTGCCTGCTGTGATCCACAGCTTGGATCCCCATTCTTTGGAAAAGCTGAGTTTGTAAAGGGCAGTTATTTCTGTTCAGTAAAACAAAACTAGATTATATGGAAGCTGCAGCATCCAAGGATTACCAGTACAAGCTACAGAGCAGCACAGTGAAAGGCTGATATGTTTTTTCTGGGGTAAGCTAGAGTTGTTGAAGATGGGATGATAGGAATTGTAGAAACCCCTGATGAAAAAATAAATGCCTTTGAAAGAAATCAATGAAATAATCTTGTGTTTGGTCTCCTATTTTTGATGATCCTGTGTATATGAAACATTAAGTGAATGTCTAGAATTCTTTCTTATGTTTAATTTACATACAGATTCACCTCCTTTGGTTGCTGGACTGCAGGGTCATTAACACAGACTCTCCAGCATAGCACCATTTTATCATGGTGCATTCAGGTGGACCAGCAGGATGAAATGCAGTCTTCTTCCAGTGTTTGCAATGGGCATTGCACTGTGGCAAGCCAGAGTTGGCATGTCAAAACAGGAAAGCTGAAGAGATGATTCCCAAGGGAACATAATCTACCTAAAAAGTGCAACTTGGGGAGTTTGTCGTGCCTACATCTCACCTCAGGAAGGGCTGCCTCGTGGTAAGAAGTGTCAGATCACACCATAGCTTCACATATATGTGACTAAATGGCTGTGTAATATATAGGTAAAAGGCTATTAGAAAGAGTGGAAAAGCTGCTTTTCTAAACAAAGGGGTGTTTTCTGTCCTGCAGGGGTTATTGAGGTGGGTGAATATACATGCTCAGATGATTAAGCACTGGAGATGTGCAAGCTGAATAGGAAGGACTTGATTTGGTAGA
Organism: Chaetura pelagica; assembly: GCF_000747805.2. Classification (NCBI taxonomy): domain Eukaryota; kingdom Metazoa; phylum Chordata; class Aves; order Apodiformes; family Apodidae; genus Chaetura; species Chaetura pelagica. The sequence continues at coordinate 177,212 of NW_009953184.1, read as the reverse complement.
ACAAACATAACAGGCCTTGTGGAAAAGTCTGACTAGAATGAAGCAGTGGCATTTATTTGGGTTACAAGATACAGCTACAAAGTAGATTGGGTCATAGAGACACTGCTTTGACAGGACGCACTTTCCCAAGAGCTCCTAACATTGATAGTGTTGTGATCAGGGACTCTGCTGAGAGGAGGAACATCTACCCTTGGTGATGGGCCAGTCTATGGCAGGAGGGAAGAGATGGGAGGAACCTATGGGGAACAAGCAAATCCCAGTGGATACCTGGGAAATAACCCTTGTGGCACAAACTGTCACTGCCAATATAGGAAATTAGGAAATAGGAATAGGAAATGAAATGTAGTAAAGATGTGGAATTAGATGGTAAATTACCCGATTCCATCTCCATCTTCTGCTTAAGTTACTGGTGCCTGGATAGAGTGAAAAAGCTTGTAGTGATTCCCAAATACATCACAACCTACAAGTCAAGTTCTTGCTTTTACTCTACTCTACAGGACTTCAGCTACACTGACATCTGCCCATGGTTTTGGATGTTACCCTTGGTATATACTGCTCCCTGCACACGTTTTCCAAATGACTGAAGTTACTGGAATAGGACTTCTGTTTTCTTTACAGTGTTATTAAAATTGAGTCATTTAACAACACAGCACCGTGGTCATTAATAAGCTGTGCATCCTCTAGCATGCAGAAATCAATTACTGGCAAAAATAATGGACTGGCAGTTCTCTCACCTCTGATTTGATAATGGCTTTACTATTCTGTAGTTGAATATTCTGTCACCAACAAAACAATACTGTACATGAGGTCCTCTATTGTTTTCTCTTTGTGATCTAAAACACATTGGTTTGTTCAGGTTTTTAGGCAAGAGTCTTGCAAAGACACATTCTTGCTTGGTACTGGTTTTGGCAGCTAAAGGAGATTATGTTCCATCTTCTTCCAGGCCACTTGCTCTTCTGTGAAAATGAACTAAATGAATGGTTTCCAGGTTGCCTGGCCAGCCTTGTTTGTGCAGCAGACTCCTAATATCTAAGGTTTTGGTTAGGCTGGTAGGTCTGAGGGCATATTTCTTTCAGTTTGATCTGAATCTGCCCAGCTACAGAATTACATTCACTTAATCTTGATGCACTGCCATTATTTTATTTTATTTTATTTTATTTTATTTTATTTTATTTTATTTTATTTTATTTTATTTTATTTTATTTTTAACAAGCCTGTTGTCCATTTTCCCCTTGAGATTTATATTGCATGAGAAATGAGGTACCATGGTAGTTAAAACAGTATGAACTGTCACCTTTCTGTTCATGGAAGCTGATGATGTTTGCATCCTGGAGTGCCTGAGCAGTGATCTTGTTATCCCACCTGATGGCAAACAACTGTACCACTTCTCTGTAAAGCCAGACACATTCATATGTGTTAGCAGGATGCCCATGAGTCCTGTTCCTCCACCCTCTGACACTGATAGTGTTGAATTTCTGCTGTGTTTGTGCCTGTTGCCAGCTGCTTCTGGCTTGAAAACTGTGAAGTTTCAATCAGTGCATCAGTAGAAAGGGAAGGAAAAGACACTGACCAGCTTCTAAAATTCTTGCAGGAGAATTAAATCAATTTGACAACTTTCTTCTATTTGTCTCTCTTCACTTAAAAGTAGGAAAGTCTTTAGGGCTCTTTTAACAAGCTGGGGTTTTTTGATGTTGTGTTTTGTTTTTTTTTAACCTCAGTTTTTCCTGTTCACTTTCTTTCATATATTACCTGCTTCAGTGTTTGCTAAGCAGCCACAATATTGCTGACTACATGTCTGATTGGGACAGTGGAAAATTCCATCTCATGAATGCTAACTGCAGCAGGGCAGAGTTCTCACACTCTGCACTGTACTTACCAGGAGTTTAGCTGCTGTTTACTTGAGCAAGAATAGTGTACCAATTCTCAGAATGCATCCACAAATTCTCATCTAGCACCCAATATAATGTGGTTCCTCTGTGGAAGCACAGCCCTGTCTATCTGACCACTTGACAGCTTGTATAAACCATGTTTTCCTTAGATTAGGAAACCAGAGAAAATCCTCAGAACTGATATGAAGCACAGAGATAGTTATTGAATATGAATGTTTCTGCTTATAGTGAAGGTTAAAGTGGTTTGCCATGAAAGAATAGGTTATAGATCTTGGGAATGAGCTGGAAAACTTCTAAATATCAGAGAAGAGCTGTTACAGAAGCTTGGAGGAGTCACAGAGTAGTCAGGGTTGGAAGGGACCTCTGGAGATCATCTAGTCCAAACCCTCTGCTAAAGTAGGATCACCTACAATAGATCACACAGGAACATGTCCAGATAGGCTTGGAATGTCTCCAGAGGAGGAGACTCCACAACCTTTCTGGGCAGCCTGTTCCAGTGCTCTGTTACTCCACAAGAGTCCAACAAATGTCAGAGCACAGCTAATAGGAAGTTTTTCAAATGGCCTGTCAATCACATGGCATGTAACTGCATCATCAGTTTTGGGATGACCATCTGACCTGCTCCATGTGCTGCACTTTCACCTTTCCTTAAAATGAACTAGATTTTTTCCTGTACATAATTGAAGTGATGAACAAGTGTAAATTGAGGCTGTTTTGATATGGTAAACACTGTATGGAAACTGAAAGATTGCACAAACCCTTGGACTTTGAAAAATCTGTAGCTCAGATAGGTGGCATGGAGGTCCTTTGTTGTCTGGGGTACCTGGCATGGAAAGATGTAAGGGAATTGTTCTCTGTTTCCCAGATTGTTGAGCTTGTATTTGAGTTTATACTCTGAGTGTAAAACCACTGTTTTATCTATTACTTCTATATACACAGCTCTCTTGCTTAGGGAATTACCCTCTGAGCAGATGCATCAGTCCCCAAGTGCCCTTGAAAGGCATTTGCCCAGCCCAGGGATGTTGCATGCAAATAGCTGTATAAAAGAACTCTTTCTGTTGGTTTAAAATTAAGCTCACTGGCTGGGATATTTCACAGCTGCCTCCCTACTGGTTTCATACCCTCACCAGTGAAAGCTGAGGAGCAGGAACCTGGGCTCTCCATGTCTCCAGAAGCAGCTTGATGCCTTGTCACAACCAGTTTCTCACCTAGTGCAACCAAACCCAGAAGAGCTTCTAACGCCGTGTGTGTAAGAGGCACCATCAGCCACCAGAGCTGACACCACCGTTCAATAAATGCCAGCAGGATAAGGAGAGGTGGGGATTCTCTGGAGGAGGTATTGATGTTTCCTAGGCAATGCTGACAAAAACATACTGCCTCTAATTGGCTCCACTACAAATATTTACAGCTGTGAAAAGAAGTTTGCTGGTCCCACGACGGTAGCCATGGTTGCCTATCTTTTTAGCTGCTGTTGTGCTGGTGGGAAACATGAATGGGCTGCAAGAATCCCTCACTGGCTTTGCAGCAGGAACATTTGCTGACCCAAATGTAGAAGCCAATTAAGCTCTAAAGCTTCTGTGTGTTTTTTTTCTGGTAAGCCTTGCTATTTCTTCTATCCATTAGCAAAGAAAAAGAAAAAAAGCAAACCACAAACCCGTGGTGAGGGGCTATGACAAGTCCAGAGCTTGTTACCATTTATATTGGCTGTTTCTACATCAATAAAATATTGTGTTTCAATATAAAATCAATGTATGACTCTACAAACTTGAATTCCCATGCTGGCAGTGTCTGTTTGCAGGCCTGCATACTCAATCAACCCATTGAAGTAGAAATGTTGATGCATTATGTTTTAATATTTGTTCTGAAATTACTTCTCTCTTTCAATGTGTGTTCACTCCTGATGGGAGGAAGGGAAGAAGATGGAGCCAGGCTCTTCTCAGTGGTGTCAAATGACAGGACAAGGTGCAATAAGCACCAACAGAAATACTGGAAATGTCTTTTAAATGCAAGAAAAAAAACTTTCTCACCAGGAAGATGGTCTAAGACAGTGACAGGTTGTCCAGAGAGGTGTGGAGGCTCCATCCTTAGAGATGTTCAAAGCTTTCTGGACACAGATCTGGGACACCTGCTACAGCAAACCCTGCTTGAGCAGGGTGGCTGGACTAGGTGATAATCAGGGGACCCTGCCTACCTCAACAGTTCCGCAGTTTTCTTAACATGCCATAAACTGTTGACTTTCTCTTTTAGCATTGTTGTGTGTTTTGTACAATGGGTACCTCATTTTAAACAATGGATCTGAAGTCCCACAGGATGAACCTGCAGGCACAGGCAAGTACATCGACTACTTAATGCTACACACTGCCATCTTGCCCAGGTAACAGACTTTATCATTCCCAAGCTTCGTGCCCTGATGCACCAGACTGCACACTTATGTCATGAGTTGAATGGGAGTCAGAATACACCTGGCAGACTTTGTTTTTCAGGACGTGAAGGTGGTTACCCACGAAAATGTTAATCAGAGCACTGCCTGTTGGTAGGTTTCTGCTCTAATAGAAGAAGATGTGAAAATAACTTGAGCTGCTATCAAGACTGAAATAATGCCACATTTTTCAATGGGTGAATGTCCCCAGAGGTTGCTATTCCTTCTGTGTTTTAGCAAGAGACCTTTTATTTTTATGTATTTATTTATTTATTTTGGCTACAGAATTCCTTGGTGAATTTAACAGCCCTGCTTCCTAGTCCAGGACCAGTAGCATGAATGTTTGCATGAGCTTGTCATAGGCACTGTAACAGGCAAAACTTCACATTGATATTTAGTGCAGAATGTGTTCCTTTTCAATCAGATAAAATCTGGGCTGCTGTATTGTGCTGGTATCTGTTCTCTGTTTTCCAGCCAGTTCTTGCAAGCAGCTCATGGATGCACAGTGAATTATTAACATCTGTTTACTTTCAATTTAGCTGGAGACATTTCTCATGAGGTTTGTGCCTTCTTGCTTAATGTAGTGCTTGGATGGGCTTTACTTCTCATACTTACTGCTCTCAGTGCTCAGTCTTGAGCTGAGGCTGAAGCTGCTGACAAATTGATATGTGGCACAATGTGGCCACTCACGTGAGAGCTTTCTGTAAATACACAGTGTGGTCTCAGTAAATTAAAGATTTAACTTATGTGCTCGCCTTGTATGTCAGCAATTTGTCAAGAGATAATTCTGTAATGATTTAGTATGCATGTACTTTTGGAAATTGTGAATTAGGCTTTAATTAGAGTTAAATTATCCAAAAGGTGCATGTGTAAGCGAATACCCTTTAAATGGTGATTCAGAGCACGGATAAACAAGATCATAAAGATGGGTATCTCATCGAAAATTCCACAATTTTGCACTTCTAGATTTCTATTAAACTATTATAATGTTTAATAACATTGGAAGACTTGTACATTTTCTCACAGAAATATATTTTTTCCTCAACTAGCAGTCATCACATTTAGTTAACAGAGTTGATTCTTTCCTTTGTGTCTTGGACCATGTACTCTGTGGTTATCAAGCAGAGAACTCCAGGAACATATAAAACCCATTCGTTTCTATCTTACTGAATTCATTTAATTTTTCTTGTGATCTTTTTCCAAACTCTGTGCTATGTTCTAGACTCCTTGTTCCTCTGTCTTGAATTTTATTCCATCCTGTTCCAAACTGAGGTTTCCATAATATTTTTGACTGGAGGATCTCCAAATGACTCTCACTGCTGGAAGCACTAGTCCTGTGTAATGGAAATGGAAATAGAAACCAGCTAGACTAAAGGAAGAACATGTCTTGTCTGTGTTGGTCCTGAACTGGTTGTTGTACTTCTTGGTGCTGGGTGGATGAGGTATCATCTCTTTCAGGTACTTTTGGTTATAGGAGCAGAATATATGAGAAAAGAGTCTTTCATCATTAACTTATTCTTTCTTTTCTCCTGATATTTGTGACAACTCTCTATGGTACTGAGCTGGGCTCTACAATCTGCTGCCTTTATCTGGTAATACCTGTTCTACAGATGCACATGAGAAGTTTTAGCTTCAGTAGCATTGTCTTAGGCTGCCTTTCCACCAGATCAAGTCATTATTCACCTATTCCTTGATCCATGCCTCTGCCATGTTTTATTATCTCACATCCCATGCACCTAGACAAGCTTTATCAGGTCCATTTTCTTCAAGGTCTTGTGCCTTTTTATTCTAAATGGCTAGCTGAATTGCTTTTTCTCCAGAGTAAGTCCTGAGATATGTTTCATTTCTGTACCAATTGCTTGCAAATACATCTGCCTATGGTCTGTGCATTGTGCTGTTTCACTGAGCTCACTCTTCATTTTTAATGTATATTGCTAATCAACCCTGTCTCTTTTTGTCAGTTGCCACTCAGTGGGCAGACACTTTTCTGGTTTTGAATGTTTTACTCCACTCTGCTGCTTGGTTTTGTTGCTTTTTCTTTCTTAGTCTGTAGCTGCCTGTCAGAGTTCCTTGTCTCTCTCTCCTGCAAGAGATGTGCTAGAAACCTCTAAAAACTCACTGAGGCAAAACCACATGGAGTGGTAGTGAAATGTAATAGTGCATAGAGGAATTTAGTAGCCTCTAGTGGCAATTATGAATGATTCTCTGTTTGATGAAGGTCACCTCATCTCACAACACCAGAGAATCTCTCTCTTTATTTATAAGGTAGCCAAATAAATACACTCCAGTGCACCTTTGGCTTGTGCTGTCTTTTCAGGAAAAGGGAACTTGATCTTGGAAAATATTTTTCTCTTTAACTTTTTTTCCTTTGTAAGAGAAGTATGTGAGTGTGTAATTGCAATTAAAACTCATTATGGAACTTCAGAAAGCAGAGAGGAAGATGCTGAAAGGACAATGCCAAGTGGAGGCATTTTACAGCAACACAGAGATGCCTTTATAGTAGAGCATTGCTTCCTGCAGTGAAGTATTTCTGGAAACCAGGGAAAAGGAGCATGTTTTACAAACCACAGGAGAGAAATCAATACAACAACAGTCAGTGGGCAAAACCAACAACAATTTTGTTCTGACTCAGATATCTAAACAAGACCAGCAATAAAATTATTTGAAAGACAGGATGCTGCACGAAGAGTGCATGAAGAGAGTGGATTTTCCACCTAATGAAACCAAATTGCACCATTGAGGCCTGCAGCTGAATTTCTACAATCACACAAGAAAAAAGATGTGCTGGTAGGAGGATGAAGAACCGAGTCCTGAGGGTTTCTGAAGACAATGGGTTTTGGATCAGATCCTGGAAAATGGTAACCACAGAGTATGAATGGTTTCTTTTAGCATGGCAGGAAGAGTGGTATAAAACAGGTCCTGCTCTTACCTTTGGTTCTTCCCCTTCCGTGCCCAGCAAACAGAGTGATTAATGTTATGAGTTCAGTTGCAGAGCTCTGCACAGATTCAGGGTAATTATTTAATTTGTGAATCATTTAGTCTCATCGTTCAGACTACTCATCTTTCCAGATACTTACAGGTTGCAGCTGCCAACAGGAAAACCAGGAAACATGGGAACAGTAGAGAAAAAGCAGAGTTTCCCAGGTGCTTGTGGGCTGCCACCAAATGTTTTAAGTGTTCTTGAGGCAGAGGTAGTTGTTTCTCTGAAGCACAGTTTCCTTGCTAAACAAGATGTTGTAGTAACACCAGAATAATCCCCACCCCAAAATACAGTCCCTAGGGAGGAGTTTTTAGATTATTTCTCTTTTGCTACTATATATTTCCTTCCTTTTTTTTCATGTGAATCTTAATTTAAGAGGAATCTTTATAGATCTGGAAATAATCACACAAAAGAACAGTAATTAAAGAGTTTTCCTTTCAGTGTAGTTGATGGGGAAATGCAAACACCAAGATGGCTTTTCCTTCCATCTCTTTGAAGACTGCTCATTGTGTTGAGCAGGAAGGTAGTGGGATTTGTACACAACTATGACATCAAACTGCATTTTGTGCTACATCCCGCTCCAGAATTAGGAAGAAAATACTTCTGCTCTTAGATTTGGCAATGTAATTTTAGGACCAAGGCTTGAAAATTACAATTTTTACCTCAATTAATTCACAATGTTGATTTTGGAATCTATCTTTTGCATTTTCTGAAGTGTTATGGTGCTGCAATGTTAGTCTCTGTGTTGATCTTCCTTGGAGAGTCTTAGAAGCTCTGGCCAATGCTCTAAACTAGAATTTCTTATTTTTAACCTTTGCTTCCACAACTGGAAGAGAAAATAATTGACGTTTTTTCTGTTATTCATGTACGTGCTTGAACAACTAGTCAAGGATTTACATTCAGTCTCCTTTCTTTGCCTGACCTCCTTTCATTTCTGTGTGACAAGGCAAGGAGTAACCAAATCAGCATGTATTTTCATTTAGCAGAGATCAGTCCAAAAGCATTTGAAGATCTGCTGGAAACTTTCTTACTGGCAAAAGCTGTTGGCCTCAGGGTTTGGATCTTTATTTGTTTGCTGGGTTAGATGGATGAGACTGACTCTGGGACAGGGATTTCATTGAAAAAGCTTGTAAGGTGGTCCCAGAGAGGAGATAAACCTGCAAGAAATTCTCTTTTAATTTTATGGGTTTTGAGGTGATGCTCTACTGAAAGCAGAATTAAGGATTCAGGCATAAGATGAATGGAGAACTGTCCTCTGCTTCTCCCAAAGGATTTGTCATGGTAGTAGGCAGGACTTAATTATTACCAGTCAATGTGGGCAGCTTCAAGTCTCGGGTGACATCACCACCATTTCTATTTTTATCTTGGGACTCTTCCACTGAGCTGATGAATCAAGGCAACAGAGAGGTGAACCACAGTAATCTGAAATCCTGTGAAAGGCAAAATCTTCAACTCAGCCTTGTAACTTGGCCCTTCTCACTGTTGTTTTTCACACTTCAGTCTCTACAAGGTGTCTGCTGGTGCTGGGCTGAATCAGTCAACGTCTTTCTAGGCACTGAGTAATGACTTCCTGCCTGAAGGAGGAGGAAAGTCAATTACTTTGTTAACTGAAAATTCAATGCTTTGTTACAACACCTACTATGTTCTTCTTTCACTTAGAAGCCATCTGACTCTTGAGCTCAGTGTCCCGAGCACAGGAAACGTAGGGTGGAATTCATTTATCCTGCATTTAGGAACTTAAGAAGTAAATGTCTATTTTTAAGCTCACTTCAGAGTCAGGGAAGCAAATGGTTTTTTGAGAGAGGTTTTTTCTCATTCTAAGGTCATTTTGAAGAAATCAAACAAATCAGCACTAGAGGTGGCCATTTTTTTTTTCCAATTAATACAAAATAAATCAGTAGTAAATAATTTATTATAAATTAATACATCATCTATGCTGTTCTTTTTCCTTGCTGGTCATGTCTGAATCCTTCAGGGAAGACACATGGGAAAAGATCAACCTAAGGATAAATAGCTTTTTTTGTTTATACCCTACTTGTTAAGCAATGGAAATATGAATGACTTTTGCTCATCCCCTTTTCCACACCAAAAGGGACCATGGTTTTATCCAATCCTTCTGTAGACCAAGACCCTGCCTCACCATCTTCAAAGGGAATAGCAAGGCAGGAGAAGGCAGCTGAAAAGAGAAATCCCTTGCCTCTGTGTGTATGAACATGGAACAAGTTCTACAAACTATCATGATGCTCTCAGACTTTCCAGTGCTCACTACTGTGTTGTTTCATTGCTTATTCATGGCAAGGAACTGTTCAAGATGAAAGAAAAAAGTAAAACACACTAATTTTAATTATAAATTTAAAATTAAATAAAATTCAAAAGAAATCCGCAGAAATAAACACAAAATAACTTACTAAAAAAACCCAACAGTTGCAAATGGTATATTTGTTTTTAAAGGTTCTCTGAATCAGTAGCTTTCACAGAGTCCTGTTGCTGAGCCACCTTATCAGGGTGTTGAAGATACACAGAATCTGCTTATTTCTGGAAAAATCACAAAAGTGCTTCTTCCACAACCTGAAGGAGTTATGGCTGCATGCTCCAGCCACCTGTGGGCTCATGTTTCTGAGACCTTAGAGCACCTTCTAGTGCCTGAAAGGGCTACAGGAAAGCTGGGGAGGGGCTTTTTACAAGGGCCTGTAGTGAGAGGACAAGGGGGAAAGGACTCAAACTGGAAAAGGAGAGATTTAGGTTAGACATTACAAATAAATTCTTTAGTCTGAGGGTATATGTTGCCCAGGGAGGCTGTGGAAGCCCCATCCCTGGAGGTGTTGAAGGGCAGGTTGGATGGAGCTTGGAGCAACCTGGTCTAGTGGGAGGTGTCCCTGCCCATGCAGGGGGATTAGAACTAAGTGATTTTTAAAGTTCCTTCCCACTCAAACCATTCTATGATTCTATTTAATTTGTCCTCAGTTGCATATTGAATGTGGATCTTCTGGCATGAAAGAAGAGTTTCTGGCTCATACAAACACCTCTCACCTCAACTGGTGACAGTCCAAAACAGGTCTGGCTGCAGGTCCTCTCAGTCCTCACTGTGCTGCCATGTTGCTGGTGTTGGTCACAGAGTTGAGCCAGGGATCCTTCCAGAGGAGACCCAAATGTGTGAACCTGAACTTGGACTTCTTTCTGTCTTATATTTGTTGCTGAGCCTGTCCTCAATATAGTTTCTCATATGTTCATATCATCAGACAAGAATAGCTCACTTAGCAAGAAGAAGCTATCAGTGTTGTTTCTTAGTATCATGTTAGGATGACTTTAAAAGCACAATAGGGTCATGTTCACCAATTAATTGTTCTAGCATAGATTTTTGTGTGGTTATCAATGTGCAGCACAAAAATGGTCTCATGTGACATGGTTTTTAATGCATTTGATCACCATTTAAAGTGCTCATTTGGCATACTCCAAATAGTTATTATTAGAGATTTTTTTCTCCTTTAAAGAGCCAAAAAATTGTCTTAGATTTGTCCCCAAGGCCTGTTTTCTGCACTACTGAATTGAACCGAATTGCTCTAGAAATTGAATTTATCTCTTTCTCCATGACCAAAAATTGCTCATTGGTTTCTTAACTGATCCATCATTTACAGGCCATAGAGAGAAACATGTATCCTCCAGATGGTTGGACTTCTCATTTCAGAGCTGTCATCTATGACAGATCAGATGAGCTGCTCTCCCAAAGTGTTTCACTCCTCTGGCTCGTGACAGTGTGGGGTTGGTACAGCCTCTCATAGGTACCCAAAGATCTAGTTCAGGAGAGTGATGGAGTTTCCTCAACTCTGTTGTCCTTGCCTAATGCACAGCTCATGGGCACATATATACATGGAAAAGTAATAAATAAAACAAATTAAAATATAATATAAGAAAGGGAAGGGAAGGGAAGGGAAGGGAAGGGAAGGGAAAGAGAAGAGAAGAGAAGAGAAGAGAAGAGAAGAGAAGAGAAGAGAAGAGAAGAGAAGAGAAGAGAAGAGAAGAGAAGAGAAGAGAAGAGAAGAGAAGAGAAGAGAAGAGAAGAGAAGAGAAGAGAAGAGAAGAGAAGAGAAGAGAAGAGAAGAGAAGAGAAGAGAAGAGAAGAGAAGAGAAGAGAAGAGAAGAGAAGAGAAGAGAAGAGAAGAGAAGAGAAGAGAAGAGAAGAGAAGAGAAGAGAAGAGAAGAGAAGAGAAGAGAAGAGAAGAGAAGAGAAGAGAAGAGAAGAGAAGAGAAGAGAAGAGAAGAGAAGAGAAGAGAAGAGAAGAGAAGAGAAGAGAAGAGAAGAGAAGAGAAGAGAAGAGAAGAGAAGAGAAGAGAAGAGAAGAGAAGAGAAGAGAAGAGAAGAGAAGAGAAGAGAAGAGAAGAGAAGAGAAGAGAAGAGAAGAGAAGAGAAGAGAAGAGAAGAGAAGAGAAGAGAAGAGAAGAGAAGAGGAGAGGAGAGGAGAGGAGAGAAGAGAAGAGAAGAGAAGAGAAGAGAAGAGAAGAGAAGAGAAGAGAAGAGAAGAGAAGAGAAGAGAAGAGAAGAGAAGAGAAGAAGAGAAGAGAAGAGAAGAGTTCTAATCTGTAGCTGAATCCCACTGCTGAAATGTCAGATGAAGCCTACCATAGAAATGTCAGCATTTCTCCTTTTCTTTTAACCTAGAATGCTAAATGAAGATATATGGATTTTAAATAAGATTCAACCTCTGGAGGTTTTTCAGGACAGATGAAATATGTGGGGTGTACCTACCAAAACATAAGCACCCCTGGTCATTTGAAATACCTTGGGATATACAAGGTATTTACTTGCAGCTTAAATATGTGAGACAGAATTTAGGGGAAACCATAGTGACAGGCAGATATCAGGCAGGTACAGGGCACAGCACCTAAACCAGCACCTCATCTATTGTGGAACTATCCCACCCATTGATTCTGACTCCTAAAACCAATTAAGAGCAAGCCCAGGATGTTGTTATATCTTGTCGTGGCCAGTCAGAGCAATTGGGCTTTCCAAGCAGTCATAGCAGAACATGGAGCAATGATGTCACTGCAAAACCAAAAATATATATATATATATATATAAATATTAATACATATTTGTAAAATCACTGTGATTTCTTATTTATGCTTTGACCACAGATATTTTTGTATAACCAGCTCTGGTTAAACTCATGGTCAGTCTACAGGCCATGAAGTTTGGAGAGAGAATTACTGCTTCTGGAACAGTTTTGATTTATTGATTCATGGATTTATAGGGATCTTGGGAATTTTTACTCCTTTTGAACTGCTAAAGTCAATCTTCAACAAACCAGGAAAGGTCTCCTTCACATTGCTTATGACAGTTCTTTTTCATGTGAAACTCTGAAGTAGGGTTTAAATAATCACTGTAGATGGTGCCAAAGGAAGAAGGATTATCATTAATGTCTACGGTTAGGTGAGCCAGTTTCAAATCTGAAACAAATGGGATTATACTACAGTTTCAGACACAATTATTATCACTGAAAAGTATCCTTTTTCCTTGAGCCTTCAAGAACTGGGTTGTAAGTAGAAGCATTTTAAGTTATCTGGCACATCCACCCAGTGCTATACAGAAAGACAAATAAAGATCAATAAAATTAGTTTCTGGAAGTCACATTTTCCCCACAAATAGTGAGCAGGAAATTTCCTCAGGAAAGATGACCTCCTTGTCCCTCAGCAGTGATCAAGTGATCCTAGAGTTTTCTAGAGGAAACTGGAGCTTGGAGGAGAGAAGGTTTTGGGGGGACTTGTTGCTGAATACAACCAGCTGATTGGAGGCTACAGAGAAGATGGAACAAGGCTGTTCTTGGAGGTAAAGGAAAAAATGAAAAGAAGCAATTGGTAGAAGTTGGAGCATGGGAAATTCCAGCTGGATATCAGGATGTTTGGTTGAGGCTTTTTGTTTGTTTGTTAGTTGTTGCTTTGCTTTTTTGTTACTATGGGAATGCTCAAACACAAGCTCCATAGAGACATTGTGGAATCCTTGCAGGGGTTCAAGATTCCACTGGGTATATCCCTGAACAAACATTGTGTGATTAGTCCTCCTCTGAAAAGGGGGTTAGACTAGTTAACCTCCAGAGGTCTCTTCTGACCTAAATTATTCTGTGATTCTAAGATGATAGTTTGTGGGGTTTTTTTTTGCATTTATGTTCTAGTATCAGAAAGAACTGTTGACACAAGAAGGCAAGATCAGAGGAGAATTCCATGTGGAGTATCACTCTCTATGGCTCTGTGCTCTGAGCACCTAAGGCAGATAAGCAGACAGCAAGAGTAAAACTTGGAAGGCCAGTGTTTAAGCATGCATAGAATTCACTGGAAACAAGGCTTCATCTGAATAGTAAAACTGACCATTTTTTGGTATGTTTTCCATTGATTTTAAGTCCTATTGAGTTTTAAGTCAATTTACTGAAGCATGCAATAAATCCTCTTGCTTTCTCTCCTTTCTCTCCTCTCCGATACAAAGTACTTTAAAGTAATTTTAAAACTGAAGCTTCTGTGTCTGACACCCACTTTCCAAAAGGCCAAGGGACTGAAAAAATAGGTTTGATTGCAATCACAGATCTTACTATGATTAGTGTATCAAACAAATGCTGGGAATTGCCTCGATACCATCTGAGTGCTCTTCAAAGCAAAAGCATGCAGACTGAAAGTTAAGAGGCTTCTCTGTCTTGGTACCTCTTTGGGTATGTGTTTATCAAACTTTAATGAAAAAGGCTTAGTGGATTTGCTTTTCTCATCCAAGCATGCATTGTGAGCTAAATAAAAATTCCTCTGGGGAAATGTCTTTTGATAATTGTGAAAGATAACTTTGTCTTGTAAAGATATTAGCATTGTAAACATGGTTATAAATGTTTGATATGTGATACTGCTAAAGAAGTAATGGAATCTAAACCAGTGTTATGACAGGATTCTTAATCTGATTGCAGGCCACATGGGGAATGTGCAGAACAAGGGCTTGAAAAAGACCACCCAAGTTATCACTGAGAAATACTGCACATGATTTGGAGATGACTTCCACAAACAAGGGTCTGAAGGAATGCATTCCACCCAGCAGGAAACCAAGTCACAAAATTGCTGGATAAGTCATCCATTTGCTGAAGGGGAGGCCAGGAAGAGGCATCTCCATCCAACTGCAGGGGTCTGAAAGAGAGTGAGATAACCTGGTCTCTGAGACCTTTCTTTTAGAGGAGATTCCTGAAGCTATCTCAGCCCAAAAGAAGGTAGAAGCTGCTGGAATTTGGCAGCCTCTTCAAACTGCAGCCCACATGGCCCACTCTTATTTCAGATTAATGACTTTCAGAATAAGTGAAGCTCTCACTCTGTCCCTGCCACTTTTCCACTTTTTCCAGAAATGCAAAGAAAAAATAATAACTTTTTTATTTTTGTTTAGGGTTTGGTTTTTTGGTTGGTTTTTTTTTGTTTTGTTTTATTTGTGGGGTTTTTTTGGTGGTTGGAGATTGGTTGTTGGGTCTTTTCTCCCTGAAAAAATCATTTTCCTGGAAACTTAACATATTTTTTTCTCATCTGAATTAAATTTTGAAATGCAGTAACATTCTGTAATATGAACATTTATTTTCTTACCAGCTGTGGAGGTTTAGACACCTAATAAACCAGTCAGACAAGGCTCAGCACAAAGAACACTGTGAAGGTTTAACAAGACTTAACAGTGACTCCAAAAAGCCTCCATTTGTGACCCACCATTATCAGCAGAAATCTGAGAACTCACCCAGAATCATGTCAGGCATGGTGGGCTGCCCTTTCCAGTTTCCATGTACCATTCCAAAAGTTCTCAGTCATGTTTGCCAGCTCTGTGTGCATCTCTTTGACACAAGACATCTCCAATTTGTCTCTCCTATCTTTGTGAAGGAAGCTTAAGTTCCTGCTTTCAACTTAAATATCTAATTTTCAAGCATCTGAAGTTTCATTTTTGAAAGTACATGAGTGAGGATATGTTTTTTATATATTAGACAGTTAAAAAACCCAACACCTCTGTATGAAAGCAATGCAATTAACAGTCTGAAATGCTTTACAAACAGGAAGTTGGCAGGTTTAAAAAAGAAATACACAATGTAAGCTGAAACCTCTTCAGGATGGGTATGGTCCATCATTATACACGGGTACAATATTATTTATTTTATTGCTTCTCAGTAACTCTCTAGTACAAATTAAACAGAGCCTGGTTATCCATGTACTTACTCTGTGGTAGTAAAGATCATGGGTAATACTTATGATCAGAGAATAGAGGGCTAGAAGGGACAGTAGGAAACAGGCAGCATCAAGACCATGGAGCGTGATCACTACTGCTGTAACAAAGTCCTTCACTTCAACTAAGTCCTTCAGGTGGACAGATCTGGGAGGAGAGATGGAAGCTCCAATAAAAGCTTTTATGATCTCTTGCTCTGTGCCTTCATCCATGCCTTGATCTCTGGTTCAGATTTTTTGGGGTCTAATAGCAGATCCTATCATGTAATTTTCCCCCCAGACTTTCTCACTATCTATGTGAAGGTTGTTCTTACTGTGGGCAACAGAAAACAAGATTGATGGACACCTCATGACAAAACCTAACATATCTTCAGGGTATGTCAGCACATCAAGTGTTTCTTCCTGGCTCTATTTGGATTTTTCAGCCCTTATCAAATTTCTCTATAATGCTTCACTAGCTGGAGCTTCAGTAGGAATTTTTGTGTTATCATTGTTCCAATGAAGCAAAGCAAAGTAAATAAACACATCATATCAAAACTAAGATACTATACTGAAAAAGAAATTGAATCTGTTTTCACTTAGGACATCACAAGAAATGGCTGTAGATCTGGAAGCAAACAAAAAAGCTTTACTTTGGAGAGTGAAATCAAAGCTGACAGAGAGAATCTGCTCACACAATAATCATGGCAGGGACCATATTTCAGATATTGGTCTCAGTGGCTCAAAGCTCTGATTGCTTGTGTGTTAACACAGCATGGACATGCAAGGAGATTTAGGTTTTATTTACCCAACTCAACCTGCTTGTGCTGTGGGTCCAGAAACTGGACTTACAGCCACTTACAGCTTTATGGATCTCCTCTATCTGCATTTTCAACACCACAAATGCCTCGTTAATATTACAATGCAATCTGTCTCCATGCAAGAAACTACCTACACAGACAATGCAAGAAAACAGCAGCTTGGATAAGAGCAAACAAACCTGGGCACATTGACCCCAGCTTATTCACTCCATGCTGCTCCAAAG
Source organism: Chaetura pelagica (assembly GCF_000747805.2). Lineage (NCBI taxonomy): Eukaryota > Metazoa > Chordata > Aves > Apodiformes > Apodidae > Chaetura > Chaetura pelagica. The sequence goes on along the minus strand of NW_009953184.1, from coordinate 160,686 downwards.
ACTACTTATTCCTTCTCAATTCACCATAGAGACAAGCAGGAAAAAAAAACAAAACACTACCCCAGGAATATAGAAGTCGAGTTGTTCCCTGCTTCTGCTGCTTCCCTTGAACACTGCTTGGAAGAGAAAAGGAGCTGGAACACTGCCAGTGTCACTGCACAGAGGAGTCCTTAGCTGGCACAGCCTGCATAATGTTTCCGTACAAGCTCTTTTGGTTTTTGTTTTTTTTTTTTTTTGTTTTGTGGGGTTTTTTTGGATGGGATTCATCTTCCCTAACCTTCACCATCTAATAATTAAGCATCTAATCTGAGCCATTCATTATATTGTCTCTGGAGTGGAGGCAAAGAGAGAGGTTGGATGAATCGCCCTCTGGGGGTACTTGTCTCTGTGTGTTGACAACAGAGTCAGCCTAAAAGACTGGCTGAGAACAGACAGCTCACTTTTTGGCAGCTAAAACTAATTAGATGAGTCCTAGCATCAGCTGCATTAGTGGGACTGGCAGACTGACTCAGAGCAAGTCACAGCTAGCTATCCTAATTTATATGCTCAACAGGAGCATATATTTCTGGCCCTGGGATCACTGTGTGCATCTTTAAGCCCTGCAAAGTCTGGAAGAACATATTTTTGTGTGTAACTGTTGGGGCAGCTAAGCAGACCCACAAGCAATGCAGGAAATGATGCAAGGAGTGTGGTAATATGAACATGTAAGATAAATGCTCAGTGAGGTGGATTGAAAACTGGGTGAATTGCTGAGTTGGAGGGACTGTGATCAGCAGCATTAAGTTCAGCTGGAGGCAAGTCAATCGTGCTGTATCACAGGTGGTTGACGGTTGGACTTGATGATCTTTAAAGTCTTTTCCAACCAGAGTAATTCTGTGATTCCTTGTTGATATTGAACTGATACCATGATTCATTAATGACACGTGTGATGGGCTGGAGTGCACCCTCTGCAAGTTTGGAGATAGTAGCAATTCAGGAGGAGTGTTTAATCAGGTGCTCATTCTGCCGTCCAGAGGGATCCTGTTGCTCTGGGAAAATGAGCAGAGAGCAGTCTCAGGAAGGTCAGAAAAGGGAAATGTTAATCCTGTACCTGAGGAAAAATAACCCAATGCACCAATACAGGGTGGGGACTGATAGGCTGGAAAGCAGCTTTGTGGAGAAGACCCTAGAGGTCCTAATGGAGAGCAAGTTGACCATGTAACAGCAGTGTGTCCTCAGAGCAAAGACAATGAAAAGCATCTTGGGCTGCATTATGAGTAGCATCAGCAGCAGGTTGAGGGAGATGATCCTTCCCCTCTACTCAGCCCCACTGATATGGAGCTGGAGGGATGCATTCAGTGCTGGTCTACCCAGTCCAAGAGAGGCATGGACATACTGGAGTGAGTCTGCTGCAGTTCCACAGAGATGGTGAAAGCATCTGTTCTACAAGGAGAGGCTGAGAGAGCTGGGACAGCTCAGCATGAAGAAGAGAATGTTGCAGGGAGATCTTATCAATGTGTATAAACACCTCCCTGGCAGGCAGCAAAGAAAACATTTCCAGGGTACTCTCAGTGGCATCGAGTGCAAGGACAGGAGGTGGCAGGTGAAGCCTGCAGTAGAGGAACTACCTTTTGAATTTTTTTTCCAAAACTTATTTAATCTCAGGGTGTTCAGGCACTAGAAAGGGGCTGCCCAGAGTGGCTGGGTAATCTCCATCCTTGGAGACTGTAAAAATACAACTGGACACAATCCTTGCTCTTCTGAGCAGAGGAGTTGGACTGATTGTTCTTTAGAAGTCCCTGAAAATTTCAACCCTTCTATGTCATTCTCTGTATATCCAACCTCCTTGCTACATGAAGAATCATCTGAATGTGATTATTTCACTCTAAAAAAAAAAACAATGGTTAGTTTACCAGTTTTATAGAGAACAGACAAAAAAACATTGTCATATCCTTTGAGATACTTTTTGATCATTTCTAGTTGTTCAAAACTTGTGGAGAACTGGAGCATGAAATCCTGATGCATGTGTAAATAAACACAATACATCTTGAGCATAATGCAAAAGAGATTTGTTAGAAATAACAAATAGTTTTTCAGAAAGAGAAAAACAAAACCAGAACTCCTGCTGGCAAGTCCTCATGCATATTTTAAAAAGCTTTTCCTTTCACATGTAGAGTTTGTGATCTAGAAACTCCTTTCTGAATTTAGGCACATTTCTAGAATACAGTTTAAAAATATTAAGCCTCTCTCTAATTAAAATGTTCGTCTCAGATACTCAGATAATTGCAGACAGCATTTTTTAAGTGTGACTTCCTTACATATTTGCAGTTGGCAGATGGTCAGTTGGGCCTACGCAGACTCCGGCCAACACTGGACATTGAAAGAAGATGTTGACATTAATGATTTACCTTCTCCCCAGGTCCTTTTGTACTCTACAGGAAGGGTTAGGAACCTGCATAAGTGTGCTAAATCACTTCAGGAGACATATTTCTCTTTCTGTTGGGTGTAGAGTCTACCTCAAGACAGTAGGGATATAGATGCCTGCAATTCACTTAATTCAGTGATTCATTTCAGGCTTTAAAATCTGGCCTGAGGGAGTTTCCCCCAATACATTTTAGGTCAAGATCCAGAAATATTTCCTTTTCATGTTCAGTGTTTAAGCATTCACTTAAATTCATTAAAGTCTGTAGAAAGGAATCTATAAAACAGGTTAATGGTGAATCATTTTTCCTAAGGATAGCTGTGGCTCTCATATTTCTAAGCCTATTTTGATACTGTAGGAATACTGTTAATTGCATATTGCTTCATGTATAATTTTAAGATAATTATACAGCAAGTAGATTAAGCTCTTATTTACTTATCATGCCTGAAGATCTCATTTAGCAATTACTTAATATTCATCTTATGTAAAACTGTCTTATTAAATCTACACCGAGCAGCATAAAACTTTAATATATTCACAACTTTGTAAGAGAACAGAATTGTCAGACATGTCCAAAGCACCCAGTCTTTAGCTATTATAATTTAGCTTGCTTTTTCATTAAGGAAATCCATGTGATGTGAATTTATTGATTTTGAGACTGACAGAAGTGATGTCAGTATCTCTCCTTACCCAATGACATGGTGTGTGAGCTTCCAGCCATAGGATGGAAACACATCCACCACCATTTACGTGCAAGGAGGTGGCCAATCTTTGCCTTTTAAATCATTCAAAATTCTTCTCTGAGGAGGTTTTCAACTAATACAAGGCATGCAGAGTGTGAGTAACCACCTGAAGAAGACAAACCACCTCAAATGAAATTCACAGAGGCAGATTCAAAATATAGGAGGTAATGTAGCAGATCAGTAAAAAATAAAGATGACTATTATTTCTCCTCTGCTGACCCACAGGTCAATATCAATGTCTTTGCACCTTCAAATCAACCTGCAGGCTGTGCCTGAAAGATGCCATTGGACTAGAGGGAAATGTAGCAAAGCAGCTGAGCAATATGAATGGCCAGTCAGTTATCCCTGGAAAATTATTGCTTACTATGAAAAGGAAAAAGCATTGAAGCACCAAAGTATCGTAGAATGGTTTGGGTTGGAAGGGACCTTAAAGATCACCTAGTTTCAACTCTCCTGTGAGAGCAGGAAACCCTACCACTAGACCAGGTTGGTCAAAGCTCCATCCAACATGTCCCAAGTATCTTTGGGATACCAAATGCTTAAATGATGACCAGGATTCATTATCCTCTGGTTTGGGGGTTTTATGCCAGATGATCTATAAGCAACCAAAACCACACTGTGATTAAAAGAGCACTCATATCTCATCTTGGACTCCTGTTTTAGGTTTCCTGGCACTTCTCTGTTCTACTTTAGCAAATATATTCATACTGACTTTGAAACCTGTAATTGTCTGTCTAGCAATCAAGATTACACACCTGCTTCTGGCTACCTTTTTGTGTCTCTTGCACGTGGGTTGACTCTTTATCACCTACGAGCTTGTATAGTGTTCATACAGCCATAAATCTGTAGGCAAGGTCTTTGAATGTTTCAGAATGTCCCTGATGTCTATTGAGTGCTCTGCTTTCTGTGGAACAGGTAGATGTTTTCTTTTTCAAAGTCAGCTACATATGTCAGAGAGTTCAAGTAAATATTTTAGAAAGGCAGATGTAATAATTGGCACAAATAGGTGCAGACTTTGTAACTTAATTGTGTTTTGTCTCTCACCCAACCCAGATATGATGAAGTCTTCTCCTTTTTTCTTAGGTTTCTGGGGTTTGTTTTTTTTGTTGTTGTTTTGTTTGTTCGGTTGGTTGCGGGTTTTTTAGGTTTTTGTTGTTTGTTTTTGTGGGGGTTTTTTCTACAAGTTTGGTGAATTTTTAAAATAGATTCTACCCATGACTGAGATTTATGAGCATCTGGACCTATTCTCTTATCAGACTGGAGTCCATGGTTCTGATGTGTGTTTCACATATAGCTGACCTACTAAGCCATGATTCACTGTCAGATGCCAAAGAGGAGCAACTGAATTAACCAATTAATTAGAACAGGACTTGTTGACTCAGTTGTTCATGCAGACTAAGCTTATCAAATCATGTTTTCTTGAAACAAAGAGGGCAGCCCAGGCATTCAGAGTGGGAAGTACAAGTTAATTTATAATAGGATTAACTCTGCTCCACCACCCTCCCTGTGGCTTTGCTGGGTAAGATCTCAAGTACAGCTGCTCTGTTTCATTGCAATTCTGTCCATGTCACCTCTCTGCTGTGAGGCAGAGACTGGGTTTTGTGTTTACTTGGGTTGTTTTTTTTTTTACCCTAATCACCATACATAGCCACCTCCACAACAGATGAATGTCTCTTAGCAATGCTGTAGAAAATGGGTGATATTCTCATGGGCCTCTTTTGGGAGGCACAAGTGTAGCTTTTCTTATTTGCCAGGCATGTCATCCCAGGAACAAAGTGGCTTTATGCAAGAAAACAAATCCAGCCTTGGGAGCTACAGTGTGTTATGCTTCCATCTGCCTGCTTGACTCTACCTCCAGGTGCCACAGGTGGAGTAGGATTCAGCCAAAAATTAAACAGCTAAATTTAACTAAACATTCAGTTATTCACACACAGGGTGCGTGTTCCAGTTCTCTGTGCTCAGTAGATATCTAGATATCTTATAGGGACAGGCTGAGGGAGCTGGGGATGCTTAGCCTGGAGAAGAGGAAACTCAGGTGGAACCTTCTCACTCTCTTCAACTACCTGAAGGGAGGTTGTGGTCAGGTGGGGTTGGTTTCTTTTTCCCTCCCCAGCTTTCCTGGAGTGCCTTCAGGCATTGGAAGGTGCTCTAAGGTCTCCCTGGAGCCTTCTCTTCTCCAGTCTGAACACCCCAACTCCCTCAGCCTGTCTCCAGAGCAGAGCTGCTCCAGCACTCAGATGCTGAGATGCACTCTCTCCAGGAGGCCCATGTTCTCCTTCAGTTGGAGGCTAAAGAACTGAACACAGCATTCCAGGTGGGGTCTCACAAGTGCAGAGTAGAGGGGGAGAATCCCCTCCCTTGTCCTGCTGGCCACAATTCTTTAGATGCAGCCCAGGACATAGTTGGTTTCTGGGCTGCAAACGCACATTGCTGGGTCATGTTGAGCTTCTCATCCACCATCACCACCAAGTCCTTCTCCTCAGGGCTGTGGAAATTGGTGTGTATTTTTTTTTATATAAGGAAAGGAATTACATGTTGCTTGAATTCTGCAGGTCAGAGGTTAAGTGACCCTCTCATGTCTACACTGTGAAAATGCATTTTCAGAGAAGAGACAATAATTTCCCTTTGGCTGAGTCTTGAAACTCTCAGGAAGCCAAAAATTCAATGAAAATGTTAATGTCAAGTATTTACTGTCTATTTTTTCCCTGCAAAATAAGTTAATGACTAAGTCAGCCAGTAGTAGGTTATCAAAGAAACAGTTATGTTCATTATACATGTATTAGCATTATCACTGTGATTCAACAGACACTTTGTTCTTTAAGACTTCCTAATTAAAGTGTAGTGTGAATGAGTCTTCAGTAATCTTTCCATATCACTTTTTCTTTCTGGTACTGGTGCTAGAAATTATAATCAAAATCATTTCACTGGAAGACTTAAAACCAGACCTGGGCTCATCTCCTGGAGATCCATTCCCCCAGCTCTGAGTCATAATACTCAGGTAGTATTATTATAATATTGTATCAAAGTTAAACATGTGAGTTAGCACGATAGGCTCATCTTACAGTTGAATAATGACCAACAGAGGATAATTCAGGTCATGATAACCTAGGTATCCAAGATAGACACTTCTAGGCTCTTAGATCTCTTCCTTATCTCCTTTTTATTGTTGAAAGGGGTGATAGGAATGATCAGCTTCAAATTCTGTATCTACCTTTTAGTGGTCCATGTCAAAATATCTAGATCTTACCTTTGGTAACTTAGCAACACACAATTAAAAGGGCATTCTGACCACCTAAGGTGGCAAAACAAGGATTCACCTGAGTGTATGACTGGATAATATAAAAGGAAACATTTCTTGCCAGTTGCTGTGCAGTGAGCACTAAGCAGAAAAAGATCTTAAAAGAGATTTTTTCTTTTCTTTTAGGTGATCAAAAAATCAAATAAAATTGACTTGGATTAGGGAAAAAGAGGAGGGAGAGAATAAGAGGGAGGCTGGTTCAGAGGAGAAAGCAGACTAAAAGTTGCTTCTTTTAAAGAACTGCCCATACTTGTGAGCAATCTAAGGCAGGGAAATGTCTTTCCTGGAATAAGTTACTGTATCTAGTATGCTACTTAAATGAAAGTAATTAGGCTCTGAATGAAGTGTGAAGCCCTCTGAGTGCACGTTCTTAATGTATCTCCCACTGAACTTTTGGGAATGGAGCTCAGAGATAAGGTGAAACTTCATAGGCAGGTTGCAGAGACACAACTTTGAGAGAGAGGAGCCCTTGTCCTGTGGAGAAACAGGAGGGGGAGTTGGTACCCAGGAAGGGTGCACCATGACTGTCCTACAGAGCCTGGTTAGACCCAAGGATTCGAGGAGGGGGAAATAATCCGTTTAATCAGGAACCAGGTTAATAGCTGGGAGCTGCTTTAGGGAAGCTTTGACAGGTTTATGTCCCCTGTTTGTGCAACTTCAGAAGAGAGTGAGGTATTGTCACCCTGCGAGCCCCCACTTAGCTTTTGCTGGTGACAACACATTTGTAAAATTGCACATATTATTTTGAAAAATGAGAGCTGGCAAAACTCACTCTCTCCAGCCCAGGGAGAGGAGTTTCTTCTTTAAGATTCTCCAGCCACAATTTGTGGAACCTCCAACTTTCCTTACAAATTGATGATTGCAGCAGCTTCCTGACCAACTCCTCCAACTTTCATTTGTAGGGTTGAAAAGTAGCAGATGCTACTAGGAGATGTTGCCATGAAGGTCACTTTCCAAGACCTCTAATTAGAGCTGGTTCTTTCCAGAGTATGCAAAGAGATAACAACTTGTTAACACTCACTATCTTATCTACTGATACTGCAGCCACTTGCACAAATCCATCTTCTGAACATCTATCTGGGGACACTTGGAGTTCTTCTTTGAGGATCATGGTCTCAGTGATAACCTGAGCCTTCAGTCTTCAGCAGAACTGATGCTTGATGTGTTTGAAAAGCACATATTTGACCATTTCTAAGCTTCCAGGATGATGGGGGAGTCCTGAAATTTGTTGATATGGTCACTACACCAAGCAGGACAACAATGGAGACAGCTCATCTTTTTGTGCAGCAGAAACTCTGCCCTTATCAAAACATTCCTTGCTGTGTTTCTAGGGCAACATACCTGATGCTGAGGCAGGACATGAAGCATACACCATTTTAGATGGTTTCCTGTTTTGGGCCCTAAGGGCAAACTCAGAATTATAAAAAATTAGTTACCTGTAAAAAAAAAATAAATAAATCATTATATATATATATATTCTTTTTTGTTGTGTCTTATTTGCTGGATTTGTCCATAAAATTCAGCAAACTATCTAGATTCAGCCCACCTCCAGTATTAGAGCTGCAACTGACACAATCTGAAGATCAGACCCAACATATTCTAGAGTTCATTGGTTTGAAAATGTGACAACCAATAGCAAAGCAAACACAGTGCTCTGTCATACAGCTATAATAGTTCTCAGGAGTAATCTAATTAACTTATTATCTGAAATTATAATATTTAGTGGGCCATATTTTCCAGCATTTCTTCAAGCTATTCTCCTTCACCTCAGTTTTGCATGATTTTGTTTTGTGCTCATATGAATAATCAAATTAATTTTAAATATCATTTTAGTCCTGATGGCTGGTGTCTTAAAGTTCAGAGCAACTGGTTCTCTTCTGGGACACAGGTTTGCTATAAATTAACATGGCAACTGAAATATTGCAACAGAGAGAATCACAGAATCACAGAATTTGAAGGGACCTCTGGAGATCATCTAGTCCAGCCCCCCTGCCAGAGCAGGATCACCCAGAGCACATCACATGGGAACATGTGCAGGAGGGTTTTGAATGTCTCCAGAGAAGGAGACTCCACAGCCTCTCTGGGCAGCCTGTCCCAGGGCTCTCTCACTCTCACAGGAAAGAAGTTCTTCCTGATATTCACATGGAACCTCCTCTGCTCCAGTTTGCACCCATTGCCCCTTGTCCTGTCACTGGACATCACTGAACAAAGCCTGGCTCTGTCCTCCTGACACTGCCCTGAACATATTTGTAAACATTGATGAGGTCACCTCTCAGTCTCCTCTTCTCCAAGCTAAAGAGACCCAGCTCCCTCAGCTTTTCCTCAGCAGGGAAATGTTCCGCTCCATCATCTTTGTGACTCTGCACTGGACTATTTCAAGCAGTTCCCTGTCCTTCTTGAACTGAGGGGCCCAGAACTGGACACAATACTCCAGATGTGGCCTCATCAAGGCAGAATAGAGGGGGAGGAGAACCTCCCTTGACAGACTAACTACACCCATTCTAATACACCCCAGGATGCCGTTGGCCTTCTTGGCCACAAGAGCACATTGCTGGCTCATGGTCATCCTCCTGTCTACCAGTATGCCTTCTGATTAAGGAATGGTGTTCTGAAGTAAAGTTGCCTAGCTCTGCTTAGAGCCCTGAACTACAACCTGAAAGATCTCCTTTTAGGTTTATTCCTGGATTATTGTGAAAAGGTCACTTTTCTTTCCCATTTGTAAAATGGGGGTGATAATATAGGTACCTTCACCTGCAGATGTCTAGGCCTTTTGCAAGTATCAAGTACTCTAATTCAGTGCTATCTACGAGGCTAATTAATGTAATGGCTCAAGAGAATCTTTTGATCATTGAAAGTGAGGAGGAACATCAATTTCTTTTGATTTTGAAAACAAGAGAACACAATCAACCTCCACAGATTCAGACCCTTCAAATTACCTAACAGTCAAAGACCAAAATGCTGAAGCTCATTTGCTTCAGAAGGATTTTCATGAAATTCATTATTTAGAAAGAACTCAGACAGAATCCTGAGATGAGAGATCTTATAGAGAAAAAAACATTTTTATTTTTTTATTTCTCTTTTAGTTCATTTAAGCTAATTCAATGGACATTTGAATTAATTTCTAAGAACAAAGAGATACACATAGTGCCATTAAAATGTTGATATTTGCTGCTCCCAGTAATTAAATTTAGCACAGTATTCAAAGCAAACCTGCTTCTAAACACAGTAAATACAGTGGGTCAGGTAAATGTTATGACTTAGTAAATACTAAAGGTTTCCTGGTGCCTATGGGAACACAAGGAGCACTTGAGGTGGGCACTAAAACACTCACTTTTTACCCAAAAAGGTAAATAAAGGCTTATTTTTAATTTTCAGCCCTGCTTCCCTTATAACCTCCATCAATAACATTTAGTAAAAGGCAGAGTTTTATTCCCAAGGTTTTGTCAGGAACAGTTGCTTATCATTGAGCTCAGCTTGAGAAAGCAGTTGAAGCAAGAAAGTTCTGGTTGGAATGCTAAATGGATTGGTAAAATTATAAGCATCTGGCAAGGTCTTAGAGCAGGATCTGTTTGACAAGACCACCCTAGTACTTCTGTTCCAAGCATGGAAAGAAGATTATCCCTTCGATACCTTTTCAAGAGGTCTTGATTTCTTCACTTTAAAGTTCTTCACTACAAAAATGGAGCAAACTCATAATCTGAAAAAATAATCAAAAAACTACAACTGAAGCTGATATATAGACAGGGGATTTTTTTTGGCATATAGAGTTATTGGGGTCTTACAGCCCATTCTTGGGTTGGGAGTTTGCAGGCTGGCAAGTTTCTTAACTTTGATGCTGAATGTATGCAAAGAAAATTTTGTGGCAGTTTCCTTATGTGGAAAATTGTTTTAATGATACTTTTCTTCTCTCTCTTCTTCCAGCTCTGATAATGGCATAGTGATGTGATGGTTAACGTTAAATCATCTCCATAGGATCAGGCCTCCTGAGAGGCAAATAATAAGCCTTATGTATTTACTAAGTGACCATGTCAGAATGTTATCTTTTCTCCTAAATGGTCTTCTAATGATTATTTTTTTAAAACACACTTAATGGAAAAAGGGGAACAAATGTTTCAGCCTTGGGGCCTCCTTTCAAGGTTGCACACTGAATGAAAGTGCATTATGAAAACCTCCTTGTACCAACTGTAATTAGAGATAATTGCCAACAGTCTAAATGTTAATTTTCAGGAACAAGACACAGGAGGTTATCTCTGTTTAAAATGCCCATCACATATGTGCCAGCTTGCTTATTTTTCTAGCAAGGACCTCCACAATTGCACGTAAGGGTGTGAAAGGATGATTTACAGCCTGAGTGAGTAGAGTGTGCATGGAAATATGCAGTGTGGATAACTCACTTCAGCTGTCACGCTTGGAAAGTAAGAGTGCTCTTGTTGCATAAAATTAGATTTTGCCTGATCAAATGAATTCAGCTCTTTATTCTACTTTATGGGATCTGGGGATATTAGGGAACTAATTTTAATCTATATAACCTGAATAAAGCTACTTCTTACATTCTAATTCTTCTAATTCTTCTAATTCTTACATTATCAACTTGCATTGAATGGAAGATTCAGACTGGACATCCTGGACAGCTTGTGAAGATCACATGGGATTGCAGCTTTTGAGTCTGGTCATGGTTAGGACATGACTTCAACCACCTGTTTGTAAATAATCTTTTCCACCTGTGGTGTTCAGTGACAGAAGCAGGGGCAACGGTCACAAATTGGTAAACAGAAGGTTTAAATATAAGAAAACGCTTCTTTACTCTAAGGGTAACAAAGCACTGGAACAGGCTGCCCAGGGAGGTGGTGGAGACTCCATCCCTGGAGATGTTAAAAACCTGACTGGATGTGTTCCTGTGTGATTTGCTCTAGGGGATCCTGCTCTAGCTGAAGGTTTGGATTAGATGATCTCCAGAGGTCCCTTCCAACCCTGACCATTCTGTGATTCTGTTGTTCTTTGAAAATTAACTATTTTTCCTACCAGTCTCTCAGGTACGAGGCATCATAGAATCACAGAATACCAGGTTGGAAGGGACCTCAAGGATCATCTGGTCCAACTCTTCTAGGTCCTACTATAGTTGATATGAGGTTGCTCAGTACCCTGTGCAGCTGAGACTTAAAACTGTCCAGTGTGGGGGAATCTACCACTTTCCTTGGGAAAGGCATGGTATGAAAACACAACCTTTAATATCTTCTGAAAATGCATCAATAAAATATAATTTTATATATGTGTACATACATATGTGTGTTCAGTATCCATGTATGTGAGCATAGATATTTATAAACATGTAAGTACACTGTGTGTTTATGCTTTCACTGGCTTAACAAAGTAGTCACATATCAAATCAGTCTCTTACAGTTGTGTCACACAGCTTTTGATCCCCAACACATAGGCACTGAGGTCTGCACCAGTCAGCCCAGGCTGCCCTTCTAACCAACAGGTGCACTTTGGAAGGATAATTCATATGGCCTATTATAGACTTTATGTGTCCCTAAACTGCCTTTTGTTTTTCTTCAATTACAAAGGGACCCAGGAGTCACTAGATCAAAGACAGACACTTGTATTACACGTGTCTGCATTTAGCCAGATGAGTCCCACCCCTAGTTACTCTAAGATGTAGATGGTGCCAGGTCTGAGACACAGGAGCAGACAAACAGATACACAGAGTACAAATTAAGGGATGTAAAGTGTCAGGCACTTTGTACCTCGAATATGGGATGATGAGCACAGATGACCTGATGTATGTAACACAGGAAGTCCAACCAAGAGCAGAACCAAGAACAACCTCAACATTTCTTTTCAGAATTGCCCTGCAGAGTCTTATTTACAAACTACACTTCTTGTCAGAGTAATTAAAGTAGCAATTAATACCAAAGCAACAACCTTAAATAACTTGACCTAAGCAAATCATTGAGTCATTATTCTGGTTCGATATTTCTCTTGTTTACTTTAGAGGAAGAATTACTAGGATGCCATCTGCTTCCTGTTTGCTGTGTTCTAAGGAAAAAAAACAACAACAAACATTATCTTGAGAAAATCTGTTACAAATGAGTGCTCAGGAAATATATAGAACAAAGCCTAGCATAAAAGATGAAGCATCAACCTGTTACAAGGTACTGGCAACAGTTAGGTGAGATTTCCCATACCTTTATATGCAGCTTTTTATCTCTGCCCTCAGGAAAGATCAAAGGAAGTTCATATTTTTTCAATTTCTGCTCAGTGCTTTATAATCTGTACAAATATTTTGCCTAATGCAGTGTTACAGTCCTTTGGGAACTGGACTGAGTCCACTGAACACATTGCTCATGATCATTTTGCCCATGCTTCTTTATCTCATTTTAAAACAGTTCTTGGTCCTCGGGACAAATTCTTTAATAAATTATTGGACAGAGCCAGAAGCCAAAAAAGCAGTAATTAAAAAGGAAATTAGTACACTCGATCAGAATGCTTTCACCTAAGTTTTTTAAGAAATTAAGAGCCTAAAATCTAAGTCAAATATCTGGAGCATTGCAAGAGCTGTTGCTATCATGACCTCCAGAGACTCAGAGTATGACACTCCTTGAAGTTTCTAAGATATGCTGGTCTTAATTCCTGCCCTTAAAGACCTTTCAATGAACTACTTCTGTTAGGAATGTCATTTATATTAATGCCATTTTAATGCTGACTGTGTATTTTCAGTCTTTACAAAGCATTGCACAGCAAATGGAGAATTGCAACCTGAACGTTATAATCCTTGTGATCAAAGAGAATAAGTAACATTTGTGCAAAGAATCTGAAGAATCACATGCCTGTAACATGGCAGTTCGTGGTAAATGATAATACAACATTGTTATGTGTCTGCCTCCCTGTTGTTTGACATGGTGAAACTATTCTAATCAGAGAGTGAGCAAATTGCTGCTACACTTATTTATTATGCATCCTAGTTAAAACAGTTATTAAATTGAGCTTGGAAAGGATTATTTTTGTCCATTAATCTCCCCTATCTCCACATGTGAAATCCTATCGACCATTTATACATAAAGGGTTTCTTAATGAAAGCCTAAATTATCTAGTTGGGTTTCTAAGTGGGAAGTGTTGTGCTTGAAATTCAGCTGCTAGAAGAGGTTGAAAACTGCATGGAACAGAATATGTGGCTCTTGTTAACAAAAATTAATTATCTCTTAAGCATATGCTTAAAGTCTAGTTGTACATATGCTTGAAGCTGCACACAGGTTGTAGTAGTCTGCTGAATCCTGGGTAGAAAGAAATGCCTTCATCATTTAGTTTCTTGATTTAGTTAAGTGAAATGTTTACTGCATTCTTGTCACTGGAGAAGGCAGTTAAAAATATACCATCATCTTCTCTTTTTTAAATTAAGAAATCCCTAATTTAACAAATAGCTTTTCTATTATTTTAAGCAATGCAGTTCATTAAATGTATGGTAATTTTTACTTGCATTACCATACTACTATCTTTTAAACTAAAATATCAATTCAGGGAAGAGGAGAGTTCAGGAGATTTCTGAAAATGACTTTCTTAGTAATTTTCATTCCAAATGTCTTTGAAAACAAGCTTGACAGCTTTTTGAAGGGTTCAAAGTATTCGATAACAATAATAGAAGACTTAGCCCTTCATCATAAAGAAAGGGAATTTTATATAGAGATAGGAAGAGAGAGAGCTCTTCAGGTATTTCTGATTTCTGTGCCTGTGTTGGAGTAATTTTACCCCAGCTGAAGATCAAGACCTCAATGTGAACATTGCAAACATTAACTGCTTCAGTTTAATGAAATGCAGAATGTAATATACTGAGAAATGAAAAATATATTGATGCACTTTTAACACCTGGAGGGAGTAGAGTAATCAAACAAATAATCTTCATATTTGCACAGCATGAACACCACCACTAAGGCTGACTGTATAAATGATCACCAGAGTGTGCTAGTTGCCAAAGGGATTTAAAAAAGAAAGAATAAGGATCATCATTACCAGACAGCTTTGCCAAATCTGGCTTCTTTTCCATTCTGCAGAGCCTCTGGTGTCAAATGTTGTGATTGAAATCCTGAACATTCAGTTCTTATAGCTGCAACACAGGCTGTAGTTCATCTCCTCTTTCATCCTAACTGTTGTTAGTGAACTTAATATCCTTGAAACATACACCTCTTGTCTGATGATAGTTAAAACTGGCCAACTATTCATTAGTGAGGACTGGCAAACATACAGCAGGATTCCAGAATTTTCCTTTCTTTAGGAAACCAATTCAAAATGATGAAGATTTATTTTGCATCTTGTATTTTAAAATTTAGTGGTGTTGGGCAGATCAAAATGGAATCGAAAGCAAATTTTGTTATGACAATTAAGAGAAGAGAAACATAATTAAAATAATGTTGTATGGTTCTGCTTAGAAGCAAATATACATGTGGAAATCCAGAGACATCTGTGTGCTGTAAGAATATCTCACCTAAGCAAAAATTGTTTTCTAAAGGCCAAGTGAAGGGAGAGCTGAGAAGTAAGACAGATTTTTTAAGTCTCTGCCAACTCCTTTCAGCTGTGTGAGCTTTGCAATAACAGCTGCTGATTTTGAAACCTGACATTCCAGAAACCCACAAAGCCTCAGTGCTGGTCAATCTTAGAGCAACTACACTGGCCAGCCTCCCCAGGGGCAGAAACACCTGCAGAAGGTGCTATTTAATTGGCACAAAAACAAAAGTGGAGGAGCCAAAGCTGTCAGCCTCATGTGTTCCTCCTTAGCTGCTCGTTGCTTCTGCAGAGTTTTCTTTAGTGTCAACCCAAGCATGCTGGCTTAATAGGGGAAGAAACCTAAAGCATTATTTACAGTATTATATCTATATATATAATCTATAGTATTATATATTTACAGATGGTTCCCATTTTTTAGGAGGTAAACACACGTTCTGGGCTATTCGATGAACAATGCTGGTTAGAGATATGGCACAAGGACACCTTTGGCTGGAAGGGGTTATATGATATGGATCAACATTGCACTGCCTTTTTTTTGGCACTTAATTTGGTATCTTTGTTGCAAGTGTGGAGTTTCACACTGTACTTCCATAAGGTGGCACAGAAGCTCCTAGAAGAGTAAAGGAAAAGGAGAAATCTTTTTTTTTTTTTTTTTTTCATTTGGATTGTATATTTACCTTCCTAATTGGGTCTGCTGAGGAATGGAGTGAAAAACACAATTGACAGACATTTCTGTCATCCTAAGCTGATGATAGAGGAGCAGGAAGTAAAAATAGGTAAATTTAAATCACACAAAATGTTTCTGTATCTCTGATGTTTTAATATGTTCATGTAGTGGTGATGATATCCAAGCACTGTGGCTATTTTGTACTTTTAAGAGCACAAAGGATGGTTTTACCTCTAACGTGCATGTCTGTCACATATTACTTGGGGGACAAACAGCTTTTACTCTCTTCTCCCTGTAGATGCTCCAAAGGTCTTAATGTTCTTGATTTAGTCTTAAGAAACTTCCAATCTGTTCTGATTCTAAAGTAGGTTGGTTACTTCAAGAGGATTAGGTACTAGGGGAATATACTTCTGTTCCAAACCAGAGAGCTGGGACTTTATTCCAGATTAATGCCTGGTCTAACAGCCAGCAAGAACAGATGTTTTGTTCCACAGAGATTGCTTCCCTATAGCTTTGCCTGCCTGCTACATAATTTCTTGTTTGCTAAGGAAAAAATCCACATGTTCATCTTTGCTGGCTAGCTGAGGCTGGCTTGTGATCTTTGCAATAATTTAAGTTTTCCTTTAAGGCTGGGGAAGATGTGTATGTATCCATGCTCTAAAACAGGAGTATTCAGTTTAATCTAGTTGATTTGGCTTCTATAGTTCATGGAGAGGAAAAGATACATCCAGAATATTCCTTTTCATCTAGAAACCATCTTCTTCAGTGAGAAAAGTTCCCTCTAGAGAGCTATACTCTTGTGTCTCTACTGCCTACTAAGTTGGAGAGCCAGGTTTTTCCTTTTGATCTTCCCTCTTTCCTTCCCTCCATGTGTCCTCCTCTTTTTTTAAAAGGCAACCTGGAAAGTTACCCTTAGCTTTAAGGGGCAACCTAAGAAATCAGAAAGATATTATAAAAATCAGGTGGTTTGGGAAGGTGGAAGTATTTGTTCAACCTTATTTTATTGAAGATTTTTTTAAAACATTGTGACATTTCAAAATAGTCTCCTGGTCTCAGAAGGCATGGCTGGAACATGGCAACTACATACATGGTGGGCAAGCACCTTCAAGGATTTATGAATTATAGAGGTTGTTCCTTATTCTGCTACAGTCTTTATGCACAACTTGACATATTTGCTGAGATCCATCTGTTTCCCATTGCAAAACTGCCACTGCCAATTGCATTAAATCAAAATAGACTGGTAACCCTGGGGGTGCTTTTTGGCATCTGTTCTCCTTCCCATCCACAACTCTCACCATTCTAGCCACGCTCCACCCTGAACTACTGTCATCCTGCCTTACTTCTTTAAACCATTTATTTTTCATTTAAATAATGATCTGGAGAAACGGATTGGCAGAGATTGGCTCATTGTGAGCTGCATGAGGAAACCATGAAGAGAAAATTTGGTGTTTGTATTTATGTTTCCCATTATAAATGACCATAATGGTGCTTCCTTAATCCAATAAAACCTAAATTACTAGCACAGCTACAGAGAATTGAGCATCTTTCCCAGTACCCTTCCATCAAAAATTCTGTATTATTGTTTTCAACTTAGAGAGAAACATCTGTGTTCCCCTAGCTAGTCCATTTCTTAGGCATGGATACTGCTAGAAAATTAAAAATCCCCAGATTACAGAGAGTTTGCTTCATGCTACAGCTGAAGAGGAAGATTTCTAGCTGTTTGAGACTCTTTTTGCTACCTGCATGTAAACAACTGTAATGATCTTGAAGGGCTGATAGCTTCATCTCCAGGGAGTAGTGAAGGTGAAAGGAAAATGTCACACTCTGACAGTAATTGCATAAGTATGATTAAGCTAAACTACTGAATGGATGCCTACGAACTTTGATTGTGCTACAGCTAAGGAAAGAGAAAATTATTTCCTGCTTCAGAAGAGCATACAGGAAAAAACATATCCTAATTTTTGATGTATTGAATGGCAGAGGAATGATACCTCAGCATTTTAGTTATACAACTGCATTTGGGGATTCAGAATCGCAGCTCAAGGAGATGATTTTCATTGTGTGTCATCCAGAGTCATCAAGGCTAGAATGTAATTTGTGATAATGGAAAGAAAATAAAAATGTGGATAAAAATGGTGCTGTGTGCATGTGTGTGTGTGTGTAAGCACAGCAGAATGTAGAGCCAAAATACAGGAGTCTGTATTAGCAGCAAAACATGATTATTTTGGAAGCTGTTGGAGAGACCTCAGAGACGTGACCTGTTTTTCCCTTTCTTCTTTGTTCTGGAGGGAGATGGGAATACTTGGCTCAATTTAGCTGTATTTTCATCTGTCTTTGATTCACTAATGCTATCCTGTCCTTATCCTCTTGGGTCCAGATCCACAACTAGTATAATTTGACCCAGCACCATTGTTTTTGCTGGTATCACACCAATTTGTTGTATTTGAGAAATGTTCCTGTGCTGATTTCTTCTTACTGTAGCAATTTTTAGTATCTTGTTGCTTGGCTTGTTTGGGTGTTGTTTTTTTTTCCTTGTTGTTGTGTTGGGTTTTATTAATCAAATATGTTATTTCACAGCTTATTAAACCCTATTGTTTGCAGGCAGTCAATGCAACAAAAGTTGACGTGGCCAGTTTAGCTTCCTGATAACAGTTTTGAAGCTTGACTGAGGCCACCAGGGAATGACTTGACAGAGCTACAAATTGCTCATTGGAATCTGAAAAAAAAACACAAATTATTTTAGAGGAATTCAGCTACTACATATCAACTATGCATCAAATTCAACAAGACCAAATGCAGGGTCCTGCACTTTGGCCACATTCACCCCAGGCAGAGCTACAGGCTGGGGGAACAGTGACTGGAGAGCAGCCCAGCAGAGAGGGACCTGGGAGCACTGGTTGACAACTGGTTCAACAGGAGCCAGCAGTGTGCCCAGATGGCCTGGAAGACCAATGGCATCCTGGCATGTATCAGGAACAGTGTGGCCAGCAGGAGCAGG
>NW_009953184.1:139167-141703 GCF_000747805.2 Chaetura pelagica | reverse complement strand
GTGATGAGACATTGGAACAAACTCCCTAGGGAAGTAGTGGAGGCACCATTCCTGGAGGTGTTCAAGGAAAGGCTGGAGGTGGCACTTAGTGCCATGGTGTGGAGATGTGGTGGTTGTTAGGGCATAGGCTGGACTTGATGATTTCAGAGGTCTTTTCCAGCCTCAATAATTCTGTGATTCCATAACTACATTCCCAATGGATGGTAAAAACCAGAACCCACTCTCTAAAGTTAAAAGACCTTACTAGTCCATAGCTGTGCCCCATCTGATCAGCTTGGTATGTGCTGTAATGCTGTTGCACACTAAAGTGCAAGAAAATCTGATGCTGACAAATGCAGCACAATTCCAACTGTCCAAGGAGGTCTTGACATTCTCCTGGAAAGCTCTTATCTATAAATTGTCCTTTTCCTCCTCCTTGCCTTTGAAAGGATGTCTTAGATCAAACCTGTTTTTTCACTGGTAGCTTAGCAGTTGGGCCTGCCACACAGCAGGTGCAAGAGAAATACTTCCCTGCTTCATGAGCAATGTTTCCATTGCAACCAGCATAGACACATGGTGAGGAAACACGAGGCATAAGGAGAAGGTGATTGGGTAACCCCTGCACATGAAATGTTGGTTTTACTGGCACTGTTGTCCTTCCCTTGAGTGGGACTTCCTGCACCTCTCGTTAGTTGTCTGCAGATGTGGATATGAGCTTCTTCCCCTAAGGCTTCCGTGACCATCAATGAGCAAAAAATAGGTAGATCCAACTGACATCAGATGTCTAGTTCAGGATGAGATGTATTGAATCTTGCTGTCCATTGCCTGAATTGCCCAGATCTTCTGAAGGATCCCCAGGGGACTAGTTCATGCAGAAATCCCTATTTCGCAAGTGCTTATGAATAGCAAAGGGAATCCTTTCCTCTCCATTCTGGTAGATCTTGTCTCTTTTTCTATCAAACAGATAGTTAGAACTGGCCTTTTATTCCAGAGGCCCTGTTTGCTTCTTTTCTAATATTCTTATTATTTTTTGATGATTAAGAAATCTGCACACAAGATCTCTGTTGCTCCAAAAATTCCTCTCTTCCTCTTCCCATATCCTCATATAGAATTGCATATTTTTATTTTACCTGGTGTCATAATTATCCCCACAGCAACTAATGGGGATTCTCAAACAAAAGCTTGTTATTTCAGTTGAAAAATAAGCAACAGAAGCAGATACATGACTGCAGCAACAGAGGTACTGTCTGGTCTGATTTTCAGAGCTTTTGAGCATCACCTGTCCTGTTTTGGTCAAAAGATATGAGTTAAATATCACCTTGGGAACATGATGTTTTTCTTACATATTCTTGTTACTGAAAATCACTAATTTGATAGACACAAAAAAATAATGAATAATAATAATGAATTCCAAAATATTAACTTGAAATTTAAATCTGAACTTCTTGCTAAAATGAGCAAAAAAAACCAACCCTAAAGGTTGATATGTTCCAGTGATATGGAATTGCTAACAAGCAGTTTGTTTTCTGTTATGGTCAGGAAGAGTTAAGTTTTAAAGCTGGTACTTAACATTCATTAACCAGGAAAGGAAAAAATACCATTCTAACATTTCACCAGAATAACAATGAAGGAAAAAAAAATAATAGTTGCCATGTATGATGGAACCAGAGTGTTCCCAGTTGTCATGATATTTACTGTAAGTCTTAGAAAGGAGGGTGAAATTAATTTCACCTATCTATATAAAAGCATTCAAACTACCTGTCTCGGCTCCCTCTGTGGTCAGTGAAAAGAGAATGGGATCTCCAGTGTGGGATTTTGCCTCTACACCTTGTATCTAATGTAAAACTGTCCTGTAAGAGGAAAGATTAAATTAAAATGAAACCCCAAATTTTTATCCTTCTGTTTGTTTGTTTCTTAAAGCCCCAGTTCCTATGTCAGTATGAATAAAGAAAAAACTTATCTATAACTTAAAAAATAATAAAACTATCCACTTTTCCTGATTAGCACAGAAAGGCTTTATAGCATGTTGTCTCTCTGGAAGTAAAATGAAAGGAATGATGGTATTTATTACTTTAGAAGCATTATTATTTATTTCACTGGTGCCTTTGGGTGTAGGTGTCCCTCTGAAAGGTTGTTATAATTTCAAGATCTCTGGGTGTAACTGCTGAGTAAGCATTCCTTCAGAGGAAACCTGTAACTCTTCATGCAGGTCACATCTTACACTGAAACCCCACAAGACTGTAAGGTGGAACATTGACACCTTGACTGGTTCTCTGGATCAAGCCATGTTGAAACCATCACTTCTCTTCCAGACCTCACAAGTCAATCTTTGAGACCCAAGTAGTCAAAAAGGATCACTGATAGCCTGTTAGGTTTTCCATACCAACCTGTTTAGGCAACAGAGTCAGAAAGAAAGTATTGACATAATCAGACTCCAAACACTTTATTCCAGTGCCCCAATTACAGCAGGTCTGTGTGATCAACTCTATGCAGCACAAGGAGATGATGGTGCAGCTGGACGGAGACTTCCCATATCTGTGGTGGCTGATGGACCTTA
>NW_009953184.1:125774-139113 GCF_000747805.2 Chaetura pelagica | reverse complement strand
TTTCAGTCTTTTCAGAGAGGATCAAAAAGTTTTCTGGGGTAATTTCCTGTTCAGCAGACAGCATGGAGGCCTGGCTGGAGAGAAAAAGTGATATGTCACGTAAAGGTCACAGTGGTCACCTGCCTTGCCAGGAAAAGCAATTACCTGTCCTTCTGTAGCTGTGGTCATGGCACTGGCAAATTAAATAAACAGCTACTGAGATGCAGCTTTCCTGGAGATTTGCCCAGGCTGAAACTGCACACACAGTGATCTTGTATCCTCTGTGCTGCTGGAAAAGCAAACAGGGATCTAGCCAACAGTAAATCACAAATACAGGCTGAGGGGAGAACGGGTCAAAAATAGTCTGGAGGAGAAAGACTCAGGGTTGATGTTGGATTGGGAAGCTCAACATGAGCTTGCAACGTGTGCTTGCAGCCCAGTGACCAACTGTGTCCTGGGCTGCATCAAAAGCAGCGTGGCCAGCAGGTCAAGATAGGGGATTCTGCCCCTTTACTTGGCACTTGTGAGACCCCACCTGGAGCACTCTGTCCAGTTCTGGAGCCCACAAGAGAAGAAGGACATGGAGCTGTTGGAGTAAGTCCAGAGGAGACCACGAAGATGCTCAGAGGGCTGGAGCAGCTCTGCTCTTGAGACAGGCTGAGGGAGTTGGGGTTGTTCAGCCTGGAGAAGAGAAGGCTCCAGGGAGGCCTTAGACCACCTTCCAGTGCCTGAAGGGGCTCCAGGAAAGCTGGGGAGGGACTTGGGACAAGGGCTTGTAGTTACAGGACAAGAGGTAATGGATTAAAACTGGAAGAGGGGAGATTTAGGTTAGACACTTGGAAGAAATTCTTTGGTGTGAAGGTGGTGAGACACTGGCACATGTTGCTCAGGGAGGCTGTTGTTGCTGCATCCCTGGAGGTGTTCAAGGCCAGGTTGGATGGGCCTTGGAGCAACCTGGTCTGGTGGGAGGTGAGGTTTTTCTTTTTCTAACATTGACTACCTCTCTTAATCACTACAAACTTTTAAAGAAGATGGAAAGTGGCAGGATTTTGTCAGCCAGCTCCCTGCTCAATACATCCCGTCTGGCTCCAAGACTTTGACATGTCCAGATTACCAGGTTCAGGAGTTCAGTAGACTTCAAAATCCCCAGCGCAGTGCTTGAATTTCTCTCTGAGGAGAGATTCTCTCTGAATCCTTCAACCTGATCATTATGAACAGCAACAGCTGAAGCAAACAGTATCTACAACATTTCAATTGACGCTGTATTGAAAACATTTAGGGCTGCATGTCTTCATTTCACCCTTTCTGCCCATTCCCCCTTTTCCTCCCAATCATAAAACAAGCCAGATGAAAGAAGAAATGTGTGCAGCAAACCGTATGTTTCCCTCAGATCACCACAGCAAGGCATGTAAAATGAACTGACACCATACATAGCACAACAGAAGGTAATTTTACCTTATTTAGTCCCTACTGAGCACCTGACCATGTGCTTTACATGAAGGGGCTGCTGGTGAGAAGTGGCTTTGTCTGACAATGTGGCATGTTGTTTAGTTCACCTTCCAGTGGTTCAAATACTTGCCTGAAACCACCAAAGACTGTGAATACAGTTTTCAATGAAGATTAGAGCCTTTCCTAGCATATTCTCTCTTCTCCCATCTGGCATAAAATCCTTCAAGGCTGTTGGACAACCATGTAAAGCCATAAAGTTCAGCTTGGGCTGAAATCATCCTCTTTTGTGGACCTCCTCTCTGGAGGTCAAAGAGAATGTGGCAATTCTTGCCAGAGATGGAGGGAGACAGAGGCATAGGAGCACAGCACATTTGTTTTACACCAGCCAGATGCTCCCAGCAGTGAAGAATTGACAAAAAACCTGATTTTCTTCAGGTTGGGCCTCTTTGTGCCAATGCTACAAACTGAAAGGGCCAAAGCTGTATCTTCATCTGACGTTATACATACACAGCTGAAAGGAGAAGATGAGTAGGATCCAGCTCACTTAGGTAGACACTGACATTAGAGACTTTCAACTCTGAGGTGGACACCACTGCCTTCTCCCTTTATAGTCAGTGGAGATGTAGGATAGGATCCTAAATCCTAAACAAAATTGCTTGCTGATGTCCTGCCAGCTTCACAGTTGTACTCCAGAAGGGCACAAACCTCCAGTACATCCTGCCATGTTTGTCAGACCTGTGTGGATGTCTGGTAACCTCACCATGAGAGCATCACTAATGCAAACAGACACTTTCATGTAGGTAAATTAATCTCTCCCCTGAAGTTTGGCATGGTAAATCTTACCACACAGCCCAATTCATTCCCATTCCTGGATGTGTCTTTAAATGGTACCCTCATGGTTAGAATAAGATTCCTGTTTTGTCAGAGAGAATTAAAAAAAAATAAGAATTGCTCCTTGAATAAGATGTTATTTTATCCCATTCTCAAAGGGTTCCCCAAGTGACATGGGAAACAAGCTGAAATTTTAACAATGACAAGTGTGATTAATATGTGAGCTGGGAATTGTATTTTTCTAGTGAAAAGTCTTTCTCATCCAAATAATGGAATGAATCTTAAAAAAGATTTTTGGTGGGAAAAAATAATGTTAAGATTCTAACCAGCTCCCTTTTCCTTCCTGGAAACATATCATTTTCCCCCCCAAAAAAATGTGAGATAGAGGAAATGACTTGTTTTCTTTCTAGGTCCTCATTTCATATTGTTAAATCACCCTGATCACATTGAACTTTGTCCTTTGCATGTCCTTTTCATGCCACACTGTCTGTAGCAGATTTTTCTGTATTTTGTTCCTGTGGGTCTCATTATGTGACTAGAGTCTGTTCATCACCCTGGCTGTGCCAGAAGATGGAGATGTGACATGCAGATGCACCTCAGCTACATGTCAGGACAAGATTATCCCTTTATGCACCTTCTGTTGGACGGAAGCCCAGGGATGCACATAGAAGGAAAAAAAAAAAAAAAAAGAAAGAAGGTCTTAAGGAAATGGAGTAAGTCAGGATGGTTAGGATGACTGATTGATCCAGGATGACTGACTGATCTGTCCTGACTGATCCAGGATGACCAGGGTGATGACCTCCTAGTTCAGATAATGTTATCCCTCATAACCAGCAAAACAAACACAACCACAATGGTGAAATTCACTCTTCACTTGAGAATCCTGTAGATTTTACCAAATCATGATCAGACTGTCCTTTTTTTTTATTTTTTTCTGCAGTTATTTCAAGAAAGGTCATATTCTTTTTCTTTCTTTTTCCTGCTTTGTAAGATGCACCCTTAATAGTGGTGAAAAGAAACAAAAGAACATGGATAGGCAGTCTTTGAAGACAGGTTTGTATGAGATGTTACCTCTTTTCCCATCTCAGCTGGGAGCTGCAACTCTCAACAAGGCTGCATTTTCCCAGACCCTGCTGGTTGAGCTGCAGGCAGCTGATGAAAAAAATAAAGCCTTTGATGTCAGGTAGTTGTCCTGCACTGTGCCCTGTCACCATTGCTTGTGCAAGGTTGTGTTGAGCTGTAGCTAAACAGACTGCATGAATATCCCTTTGGAATGTCTGTCACTGCTAAGTGGAAAAGGAATCTGAAGTGGTTTGCTTGAGGCTGGTCAGTTAGCAGTAAGACACCAGAGACAGGACAGGAGACAGTTACCTAAGTACCATCATCTTGGACATCTGAAGTACCTGTGCAGTTAAGTTGCTTTTGCTTCAGGACCTGTAGGAAACTTGTACCTTTATGTTTTGCTAGGTGAGAGCCAAGCAAGAGACCATCAACATTTTTTAAACAACAAATTCTTCCCTTGCTGTCTTCTTGGTGTCCTCAGGGGTATTTTAATATCCTCCAACTGCTGATCTAGAAGGAACTGGTCTCCTGTAGGAGCTGTGTGGTATGTGCTTGTCCGGTGTGGAAATCCCATGTAACCTAGGATGGCTGAAAAAAATGAAGATGCTTGAATTAGGAACAAAGCTCAGAGAATTGAATGACATAGATAAAATTTGTAGCAAAATTGTTCTGATTGATTGCCTAACTGTGAGACCAATTGGAAGGGATCAGGAAAAAAAGTCAGTAAAAACTAAAATGATGGACAAATTCAAAACCAAAATTAAGGAACACTGGAAAACTGAAATCAAAGAGGATGTGACTAAGATTTTTATGTATTATCCAGACCTTCTGAAAATCTTGTCTTCCTCCAGAACAGGAATTCAGTTTGAAGACATAAATAAGAGGAAGTTCTTCCAGGGAAAACAATAAAAATGAAAACCTGCCAGAAGGTAGAGATGACACACAAAGGAATCATGATGCTGACAATAAGAATCTTTCTGTGCATGTGAAAAACTTGTCAATATAAAGGTTGTTTACAGAGCACAGAGGTGTCTAGAGTACTGGCCATAACTAAGTACTGTGCTGTCAAATTATTGGCATTTTATAGAACAAAGGAGGTATGAAAGCCACAAAAGAAGCCATTTCCTTTCAAAGAACTGTTGCAGCTCATTTGTTTCAGTGTGTATCCGTGGGCTTTTTTTCTTTCTTATTGCTCTCCTGTCTCCCTGACACACGTTCTGCTTCCAGGGGTAGAAAGGCAGTTACAAATGTATGCAAGAGTCCCTGCCTGCCAGGATTACTGCTGAAAGATCTGCCATCAGATCAGTCTCAGAACTCCTTGGTTAGACAGTAGTGACTGCAAGATCATTTCTAGGCAAAAGCAAGAGTTTGACCTGACATCCACAGTATTAAATAAATTCAAGGTATGCCCACGAAGATCAAGTTGCCCTTAAAGCTGTTAAAAGCATCATTTGGTCTACAGCAAGTTCTTCCCTTCTGCATGTGTTTGCTAAGGGGCTTGAAAGTTCAAAGATTGCTTAAATTAAGTGCATTGTTGGCATGACAACATCTTTTGCTATCCTGTTGTGCAGCCACGTGTTTCAAAGAAAAACTTTATGCCCAGAAAGGACTGAATAAAACCACTCACTTCTGGATGAGGTTTATAGCCTAAGAAAAGCTTAAATACTAGAAAATATTTTGGGGTAAGTTTTCATTTCAGAAGGAAATGGAGTTGACAGCCACAATCTGAATTTTTCATGAAAATAAAATATATCAAAAAATGAAAAATGTTCCATAAATGTATGACCAATTTTTATTTTTATTTTTTTTTTCTTTTCTGGACCAGGGAAAACAGAAGTAGTGAGGCAGAGGAGGAACAGGAGAAAGAATGTGAGCAGGAGCTCTTATTTATATGGTTATGTTTACTAATCAAAACTCTAGAATTGTGAAGATTGAAGATCTGTCAATTTGTTCCCCAAAGGGAGTAAAAAAAATGCACTTTGCAGAAATAAGAGACCCTAATCTACAAAACCCCAGAGATGAAGATTCACAAAGCTTTACAATTATTTTCCCCTGTGATCTTTTGCTTGGGCTCTCACTTCCCATAAAGACCCACAGTATCTCATTATCTTGTTATAAATGTTCTTTACTTACATGCCTGCAAATACACTGTTGGTTTAGTCAGCTGGAGACTGTGACCTATGCTACTGTTTATTAATATTGACCAATAATTTATTCAGAAATTTCTTTAGAAATTATATCAACAAATAAGGTTTTCTCTTAGTTTCAGTTTGCAACATGTGGTGTCTCTCCTTGCAGGTGTATTCCACAGATGGACTAATTTTAGACACATAAAAATAGAAGAGAAGGGTTAAAATCAGTCAGAATAGAATCATAGACTCATAGAATGGTTAGGCTTAAAAGGGACATTGAAGATGAATAGGATAGGATAGGATAGGATAGGATAGGATAGGAGAGGAGAGGAGAGGAGAGGAGAGGAGAGGAGAGAATAGAATAGAATAGAATAGAATAGAATAGAATAGAATAGAATAGAATAGAATAGAATAGAATAGAATAGAATGGAATGGAATAGAATAGAATAGAATAGAATAGAATAGAATAGAATAGAATAGAATAGAATAGAATAGAATAGAATAGAATAGAATAGAATAGAATAGAATAGTCTGGAAGGGACCTTTAATGATCTAGTCTAGCCCCCTTGCAGTGCTCAGGGGCCTTTTTGACCAGATCAGGTTGCTCACAGCTTGGTTGAGCCTGACCTGGAGTGTTTCCAGGGATGGAGCCTTCACCACCTCTCTGGGCAACCTGTTCCCAGGTCACACTCACACCAGGGACCTTCAGATCCCACTCCCCTGCATGGGAAGAGACCACTCCCACTAGACCAAGTTGCTCCAGGCCCCATCCAACCTGGCCTTGAACACTTCCAGGGATGGGGCAGCCACAACTTCCCTGGACAACCTGTTCCAGGGTCTCACCACCCTCACAGAACATGATTTCCTCCTAATGTCTAACCCAAATCTCTCTTTCTCCAGCTTCAATCCATTACCTCTTGTCCTCTCACTACAAGCCCTTGTTAAAAGCCCCTCCTCAGCTTTCCTGTAGCCCATGTCCTTCTTCTGTTGGGGACTCCAGAACTGGACACAGTAATTCCACGTTGGGTCTCACAAGTGCAGAGTAGAAGGGGCAAATCCCCTCCCTGGCCCTGCTGGCCACACTTCTTTTTGATGCAGCCCAGGACACGGTTGCTGTCTGATCTGCAAATGTGTCCTGCTGGCCTATGTTGAGCTTCTTGTTTACCATCACCACCAAGTCCTCCTCCTGAAGGCTGTTACAGATCCATTCTCCGTTCGACCTATATTTCTTGTTAGTCCTATCTGAGCCAGCACCATTTTTCACTGCTCTGCATGATCTACAGACAGTTTGAGTTTTGAGTGGCTTCAAGGGCCTGAAACATCAGTGTCATGGAAATAGAGAGGAACATGCAGAGACAGCCAGTTTGTCTCCATAAGACATTAAGACAGAATCAACTCTCATTAATGAAAAAGAGAAAAGATTCCTGCAGGCAAAAGACAGACAATTTATTGTATACTGATGTTGCAGTTGTTTGGAGGATAATGGGATGAAACAAGAACATACCTTTAAAAAGGTTAATGTGTTTGACAAAATGGCAAAAACATTCTTGTCAAACATGAGGTTGCTTTCCTAATTAATGATTTATAACATAATTATAATCCCATGTTTAGATCACAACCAAGGCCCTTTGCTATAAATAATTCATAAATAAATGGTAAAAATTAAGCTGTAGCAGGTGATGAGAGATTTAATAATACTAACAAGTGACAGAAGGCAGAAGCTGGGCTATGGATACCAGGTATTTAGCTGAGATGTTGAGACATACCAAAGAAGAAGGTGTATGACCCAAACAGGAGGATTAAATCAGTCTAAAATACTTTATGAATCTCTTTTCACAGTCTCTGAGTAAACATGAATGTCACTGAGTTATGTGCAGTAGCTGAGCTGTTTTCCTTAAGTTCAGAGAAGACATTGAATATAAGTGTTTTTCTCCAGACCCAGACCTGGAAATCTGCTGAGGGAGAAGATTGAAGGGAGCAGTGCTCCTTGTCAAGACCTGGGTAGGGCAACACAGGGAGATTCAGACTGGACCCTGTTGCTTGCTAAACTCTTTCTCAGAGAGAAGTCCAGGTGCAGCTGAATCCAACTTTAGTCTCAGACCTGGCCCTTCCAGGAAGAGTGAGTGAAATGTTAAGGTCCAAGGAAATGCTTGACTATCCAATACCCCTTGGTTGGATTAAGGTGAAACGACACTCAATGTCTGTATTTGAATATTAGAATTCATTAAAACTATAGAAGAAATACTGATATTTCAATTATTATCTCAGGTTGTGAGATCATAAAGACTGATAATGTAGATCACAAAAGCCAAACTATGGATATGTTCAGTCTTCTATTAGAATCTGCACCCCATTATATATGGGGTAGGGCAATGTAGGGCTTTCATAAGGAGTGCTGAAACTCATAGAGTTTAAAGTAAAAAATCATAATCACATTTTCATATTAGACCATGACCAGTCATCTCCAAGTCACATTTATGATAACCAAACCAGACTTTGTGTGTGTGTCTGTTTCAGTCTGTGATTTATAAAAAGAACTATGATTTTTTTCAATAGAAATATCTCTACTGGAGTTATTCCCTCTGGATTCTTGGCAGTCACTGGAGAGCTAGAGAAAACAGTCAGTGGAAACCAGGATGCAATTTATCTCACCAAAAACCAAATATCTAAAATATACCATACGACTTGCACATGAAAAGTAACCTTTTTTTTCCCCACTAACTATAAAATGAGCCTGGTATGACCTGCACAGCAGCAAATGTCTGTTTTGCAGATACATAGTGTGAAAGTCAAACATTTTCTGTAAGCTTTAGCAATTTTAAAAAATATTTCTTTCCCCATCAGCAGTGCACAAGACAAAGCAGTTTTCCTAAATGAATTCCACTGAAACACTAGAGAGAAAAATTACACATTATTCTCTTCTTTAGATATCCAATAACTGCTTCTACTCTATTTTGCATAGACAAAGACAAACATAATGTATCTTACCTACTCTCTCAGAAACCTTTTGGAAATAACTGCTCATCAAACCACCCCCCCTGTCGTGTCTTTCATTCCTAATTGTCACGTGTGTCATGCTCCAGGTCACTAGAAGTCATTGCACTGGTCCCTTTTGATTCAAGTGCCTCATTTGCTGTCTTTAGATTATTTGCTGCAAAATAAACCACGTAGAGATGTAACTTTTTTATTATCTTTTTTTTTTTTTTTCCATGAAAGCACAGATTTAATAATGATCAGCATCCTTATTAATGCTGGTCATTAGAGCTGTCTTGCTCTGTCTGTCTCTGGGCCCACATTTCATCATCCATCTAGTCCTTATCAGGATCCTGCAGTTGTCAATTAACTTTATTATCTGCAAGAAAAAAACAGACCCAGAACTGCTGGCTCATGTGCTACCTGTAGTGGTGATTAAAAGAAGATTTGACCATCTGAAAATGATCCTGTTTACAAATGAAGAACCGGGGGTTTTTATGACACTCCTGAGCTCCCTCCCTGATCAATCCCTTTGTGTGTGACTGAAAAGATTCCCTCTACATTGTATGAAATCTTGTTTACATTCATTGTCAGTGAGCTGGATAGGAATCCTACAGTCAGCTTCTAACCTTCCCTCTTAAAGCTTTTTACATCTTAAATCTCCTTTAATAGATGCTTAAGACTCTCTGCTGCCAGTTAGGATGACCAGTTGCAATATTTTAATATTACCCTTTATTTTATTTAGAAAAAAACCTCCCATTTTGCTTTAATGGGAATGACATCTTTGATTCCTTCCAGAGCTCACCCTTACATCACTGAACCACTGTACACAGCAAGTAAATGCTGCTGCTGCTGGTGAGTGATGTCTGATGTTAGAAAACAAACAAAAAAAACCCAAACCACCCAAAACCCAAACCTGTTTGGGACTTAGGGATCCCAGGCAGCACTTCTGTGCCATCATTGTCTTGCTCTTCCCTGTGCTGCTCAGCACAGGCACGTGATACACAGCCCAGGGACACAGCAAGGCAGAGATAACAAGCCCAGCTATAAACCTGCCCAAAATTAAACAGCCTCTCCTCCATGAGTCCTTCCCACCAGGCCTGGAGCTGCTCCATCTCTGCCCACAGAGTCACAGGGGCTTTGGGAACAGGCACCTCCCCTGGCCCGGGGGCTTCCATGGCTGCAGATCCAAGTCCACTGGCCAAGTTCACCCCTCCTGATTCCTTCAGGGAATGTTCCACCACGTTCCTCCATGAGTGCAGGGGCACAGCTGCCATCTCACCATGGGTTGCAGGGAAACTTCTGCTTGGGCACCTTCTTCCCCTTCTTCCTCACCAACCACCAGCACTGTTCTCCTTCCCCAGCACAGCTGCTCTCCCTTAAGTGCCTCTTGCTCATCTCTTACCTCAGTTCTTTCATATGTTAACTGGCAGAGGAGCATCTATTGTCCCTCTAATGGCTCCTGGGCTGGTTTGGAGCAGGGGCAGATTCTCAGCTTCCTCCCAGAGCCACCCCTGGGGCCCTTCCCCTGCTACCAAATAACCTGATGAACTCAACCAGCACAGCAATGAAACAAACACTTAAAGCAGGCAATATTCCTCCCTTCTTCCCTGTCCTTTCCTCCTCTCTTTTCCCTTTAAACAAAATATTGTGGTCAGCTACGTAAGATTAAGGGAGGACAGAAATGAGAATACAAGAGCAAAGCAACATTGTGCAAAGCTGTATAGGCCCTAAAAGTGAAAGTCCCAAGAGCATGACAAGAACCAAACATGTACGTTTACGGACAAGCTGCAGCAGATGTCACAGATGTCTCTCTCTGTTGAGCAGCTCCAACCACAATTCTCCAGCTCAAGGTATGATTGCCACGCACAGGGACCTGAGATAACCTCGAAGGAACTGGCTCAGAGGCTGACACCATCATTTACTCGTCTAGACTTCACCTCTTCCAAATTTTCCACTTACTAAATTACTTCTTCCACTCTCTGTGCTGTTCTGTCCCACACCCATGAATACAGAAGTACCAAGTCCTACCCAAAACGTGTCTCTCTTTTTGAATAGGGCTAAATCCAGCTCTGCTTTGTTGGCACTCAAAGCCTCCCTGGCCTGAAGCTGGGACTGTGTCATTGCAGTCTTCCTTTCCTGCTCTTCAGTTTTTCAATGGCTTGGAAAGTAATAATTTTGGATTACTCTAACATGACATTTGGCCCATTTTGCCTGATAGCTTCTACTAACTAACATAGCTGAGATGTTTGTAAACTTAACTTTACTATATAGCACTGAAGGGAGAAAAAAACCAAAACAACAACAACACAAAAAACAGGAGTTCACAGATGAGAAGATATTTTAAATCACTGTTTTACATTTACACTGAAGGAGCAAGAATATTGGCCAGCATCTTACTTTGGTTTTCTGGACTCACTCAGGTTGAAAAATCTGCATAGGCAACACTATTAGTTTCCCAAGAAAGACTACTGAGGTAGCTCCCTGCAGGAAGTGCTAGGCATCTAAATGACTTCAAAATGCTTGTCTGATTGTCAGCAATCTCAAGCCTATAAAATATTTCCCTTTCCTGCCATTTATTTTCCTACCATGTTGACATTTCTACTCACCTGTGCAGGGAAAGGACTTTCAGGTTTGGAAAGAATCTAAATGCAAAGCGAAAAGGGCATGAATCTGTCTAAGCACAGCTGGGAACATCTGTCCCTTCTACAGCACTGAATTATCCAATGGGTGATGTGCTTCTCTTCAGAGACACAACTTCTCCAGGGGGCAGGTTATAAACCCTGCACTGCCTGCCTGAGGGCACTCTAGAGCTCTGTGATGAGCCCTGTTGCAGGCACAGAGGATAATTATTATTTCACCCACATTTTGTTTGTGATTCAGGAATCCTCTGGCAGTTTGATTCCCTCATAGAGCTAATCCCAAATCGTACTGCAAATTTCTGCCTCTGGTTCCCTCATAGATGCTGTGAAGTCCTTGAAATGAAAAGGAGCACTGGCAATTTTACTTGGAGACAACGCAATGTGAAGTGATTGTGTTGGGCCAGTCTGCTTGCCTATCATGATTTGGGAAGCTCTTTGGAAAAAAAACAAACTGAAAGACATGTCCAGAAAAATTGCAGCTCTACAATTTACAAAGTCTTTATTGCTAGTGATGACATTTTGGGTAGTGTTGTTTTTTTCCCCTCTAGATTTCTCTGTTCATTCAGAGCATTTCATTATGGTCCTACATATAAAGGAGCAGAATTGATAGAATGATGTGCTTTATTGCTCATAAAAAAAAGAACTAGAAATGAATAAAGGGAACATTTAGTGTTCAGAGGAACTGCAGCTGGAGTGTGTTTTTGTGGATATTGCAAAAAACTGCATAATGCTACAATGTTAGTGCCTCCGTGGCTCATTGAAATATTTATCAGCAAAATGGATGCTTCAGAATTATCTGGGATAGTCACAAATATCTAGAGCACCAACTTGCATTTTGACCTCTCCCTGCTGATGGCAAAGGCTTAATGGAATATGGTTTGCTCAGGGCTGAAGTGCAGGTTTCTAGTCCCTGAGAAAACAGCTGTGTTCAGGGGTTGTGCAGTTGTAACTCACATGTGTGTGTGATCATGTGTTTCCATGAGATGGAGGAAAAATACTCCATATTTCAGAGTTGATTTGCTGTTGTTTTCTTTTCCAGAGGAGACCAGTACCATAATTTGCCATTTTTTAGTGGAGGAAGTGGGAAGTGTCCCTGCCCATGGAGGGGAGTTGATACTAGATGATCTTGAAGGTCCCTTCCAACTCAAACCATTCAATGATGCTGCTGATGAAAGAAGACTATTAATAGAGTCACTCAGACCACTGCCACAGCTTCAGCTCAGGTCTTTTTGCTACATCAAGCACAGCCATCACTTCAGAAAAAGAATAACCTCGGCTTGATTCTTAATATACTTGCAGCATGTATATTTTTTGCTTAAAAAATACAGGGAGAAATTGTTTTGGAAAATAAATTGTACTGTAGCAACTTTGTAATATGTAAATTTATGCTGTACATAGATTTAATAGCATTAAGTGTGCATGTGCTTGGTGAAGAGCCAAGCATATCCTGGGAGACATCTGAGGGGTGTATTTTATCTCTGGCTGTTAAATGCACTTAAAAGCAGCATGAGCAATGTGTCTTGTAACAGAAATTATTAACCTTACTTGTACTGAGTGTGTGTACATATGGAAGAGGAGGGTGTAGTGATAGTCCCTTCACATTTATGCATGTAAACATTTATACTGTAGACATCTTCAATTAGTGGAGCAAACACATCTTACATTCTTATTTTCAGTGAAGATAAACTATTTTAAGAATCCCTTCACTAAGAGGAAATGAGTTGAATCCTAGACTTTTGTCTATGTCTGTGTCTCTAAAACCTTTCATTCACCACTTCTTGTAAGGATGGTGGCAAATTTGCTTATGAAGGTTGAGAGACACTCGGTTATGGCACCACAGAGGGATGTAGAGTCTTCTGGAACAATGTAAGTGAATCACATGAACATCTACCTGAGCATCTTCTTTGGAAAGGTCCAGGGAAGAATGAAAAATGACAGAAAGAAGTGAAAGGCAACACATGGGCAGAAAACAAGCATCTTTAAAGCAGTGGCACAGGTGGACAGAAGCCAGAGGAATGAAAAACAGGAGAGGGCTGCAAAAAGCTACAGTTGGATAAAGTGCAAAGATCAGTGCAAAGATTAAAGAGAGGATGCTGTAACATTTATACAAGGATTTAGACTAAAATGAATAAGAAAGGTATTAGGCTAGAAGGCAGACATTTAATGAATTAATGATACGTTGAAGAAAGGAAAAAGAAAAATAATGCCTTTCCCTGGTCGTAGGTAGTATTTGATTCTTGCAGATCTTGCTATTGCAGGGTAAAAAAAAAA
>NW_009953184.1:107925-121278 GCF_000747805.2 Chaetura pelagica | reverse complement strand
ATCCTTATTAATGCTGGTCATTAGAGCTGTCTTGCTCTGTCTGTCTCTGGGCCCACATTTCATCATCCATCTAGTCCTTATCAGGATCCTGCAGTTGTCAATTAACTTTATTATCTGCAAGAAAAAAACAGACCCAGAACTGCTGGCTCATGTGCTACCTGTAGTGGTGATTAAAAGAAGATTTGACCATCTGAAAATGATCCTGTTTACAAATGAAGAACCGGGGGTTTTTATGACACTCCTGAGCTCCCTCCCTGATCAATCCCTTTGTGTGTGACTGAAAAGATTCCCTCTACATTGTATGAAATCTTGTTTACATTCATTGTCAGTGAGCTGGATAGGAATCCTACAGTCAGCTTCTAACCTTCCCTCTTAAAGCTTTTTACATCTTAAATCTCCTTTAATAGATGCTTAAGACTCTCTGCTGCCAGTTAGGATGACCAGTTGCAATATTTTAATATTACCCTTTATTTTATTTAGAAAAAAACCTCCCATTTTGCTTTAATGGGAATGACATCTTTGATTCCTTCCAGAGCTCACCCTTACATCACTGAACCACTGTACACAGCAAGTAAATGCTGCTGCTGCTGGTGAGTGATGTCTGATGTTAGAAAACAAACAAAAAAAACCCAAACCACCCAAAACCCAAACCTGTTTGGGACTTAGGGATCCCAGGCAGCACTTCTGTGCCATCATTGTCTTGCTCTTCCCTGTGCTGCTCAGCACAGGCACGTGATACACAGCCCAGGGACACAGCAAGGCAGAGATAACAAGCCCAGCTATAAACCTGCCCAAAATTAAACAGCCTCTCCTCCATGAGTCCTTCCCACCAGGCCTGGAGCTGCTCCATCTCTGCCCACAGAGTCACAGGGGCTTTGGGAACAGGCACCTCCCCTGGCC
This sequence comes from Chaetura pelagica, assembly GCF_000747805.2. Taxonomy (NCBI): domain Eukaryota; kingdom Metazoa; phylum Chordata; class Aves; order Apodiformes; family Apodidae; genus Chaetura; species Chaetura pelagica. Next base: position 120,378 of record NW_009953184.1, on the reverse strand, counting down.
CGGGGGCTTCCATGGCTGCAGATCCAAGTCCACTGGCCAAGTTCACCCCTCCTGATTCCTTCAGGGAATGTTCCACCACGTTCCTCCATGAGTGCAGGGGCACAGCTGCCATCTCACCATGGGTTGCAGGGAAACTTCTGCTTGGGCACCTTCTTCCCCTTCTTCCTCACCAACCACCAGCACTGTTCTCCTTCCCCAGCACAGCTGCTCTCCCTTAAGTGCCTCTTGCTCATCTCTTACCTCAGTTCTTTCATATGTTAACTGGCAGAGGAGCATCTATTGTCCCTCTAATGGCTCCTGGGCTGGTTTGGAGCAGGGGCAGATTCTCAGCTTCCTCCCAGAGCCACCCCTGGGGCCCTTCCCCTGCTACCAAATAACCTGATGAACTCAACCAGCACAGCAATGAAACAAACACTTAAAGCAGGCAATATTCCTCCCTCCTTCCCTGTCCTTTCCTCCTCTCTTTTCCCTTTAAACAAAATATTGTGGTCAGCTACGTAAGATTAAGGGAGGACAGAAATGAGAATACAAGAGCAAAGCAACATTGTGCAAAGCTGTATAGGCCCTAAAAGTGAAAGTCCCAAGAGCATGACAAGAACCAAACACGTACGTTTACGGACAAGCTGCAGCAGATGTCACAGATGTCTCTCTCTGTTGAGCAGCTCCAACCACAATTCTCCAGCTCAAGGTGTGATTGCCACGCACAGGGACCTGAGATAACCTCGAAGGAACTGGCTCAGAGGCTGACACCATCATTTACTCGTCTAGACTTCACCTCTTCCAAATTTTCCACTTACTAAATTACTTCTTCCACTCTCTGTGCTGTTCTGTCCCACACCCATGAATACAGAAGTACCAAGTCCTACCCAAAACGTGTCTCTCTTTTTGAATAGGGCTAAATCCAGCTCTGCTTTGTTGGCACTCAAAGCCTCCCTGGCCTGAAGCTGGGACTGTGTCATTGCAGTCTTCCTTTCCTGCTCTTCAGTTTTTCAATGGCTTGGAAAGTAATAATTTTGGATTACTCTAACATGACATTTGGCCCATTTTGCCTGATAGCTTCTACTAACTAACATAGCTGAGATGTTTGTAAACTTAACTTTACTATATAGCACTGAAGGGAGAAAAAAACCAAAACAACAAAAAAACAGGAGTTCACAGATGAGAAGATATTTTAAATCACTGTTTTACATTTACACTGAAGGAGCAAGAATATTGGCCAGCATCTTACTTTGGTTTTCTGGACTCACTCAGGTTGAAAAATCTGCATAGGCAACACTATTAGTTTCCCAAGAAAGACTACTGAGGTAGCTCCCTGCAGGAAGTGCTAGGCATCTAAATGACTTCAAAATGCTTGTCTGATTGTCAGCAATCTCAAGCCTATAAAATATTTCCCTTTCCTGCCATTTATTTTCCTACCATGTTGACATTTCTACTCACCTGTGCAGGGAAAGGACTTTCAGGTTTGGAAAGAATCTAAATGCAAAGCGAAAAGGGCATGAATCTGTCTAAGCACAGCTGGGAACATCTGTCCCTTCTACAGCACTGAATTATCCAATGGGTGATGTGCTTCTCTTCAGAGACACAACTTCTCCAGGGGGCAGGTTATAAACCCTGCACTGCCTGCCTGAGGGCACTCTAGAGCTCTGTGATGAGCCCTGTTGCAGGCACAGAGGATAATTATTATTTCACCCACATTTTGTTTGTGATTCAGGAATCCTCTGGCAGTTTGATTCCCTCATAGAGCTAATCCCAAATCGTACTGCAAATTTCTGCCTCTGGTTCCCTCATAGATGCTGTGAAGTCCTTGAAATGAAAAGGAGCACTGGCAATTTTACTTGGAGACAACGCAATGTGAAGTGATTGTGTTGGGCCAGTCTGCTTGCCTATCATGATTTGGGAAGCTCTTTGGAAAAAAAACAAACTGAAAGACATGTCCAGAAAAATTGCAGCTCTACAATTTACAAAGTCTTTGTTGCTAGTGATGACATTTTGGGTAGTGTTGTTTTTTTCCCCTCTAGATTTCTCTGTTCATTCAGAGCATTTCATTATGGTCCTACATATAAAGGAGCAGAATTGATAGAATGATGTGCTTTATTGCTCATAAAAAAAAGAACTAGAAATGAATAAAGGGAACATTTAGTGTTCAGAGGCACTGCAGCTGGAGTGTGTTTTCGTGGATATTGCAGAAAACTGCATAATGCTACAATGTTAGTGCCTCCGTGGCTCATTGAAATATTTATCAGCAAAATGGATGCTTCAGAATTATCTGGGATAGTCACAAATATCTAGAGCACCAACTTGCATTTTGACCTCTCCCTGCTGATGGCAAAGGCTTAATGGAATATGGTTTGCTCAGGGCTGAAGTGCAGGTTTCTAGTCCCTGAGAAAACAGCTGTGTTCAGGGGTTGTGCAGTTGTAACTCACATGTGTGTGTGATCATGTGTTTCCATGAGATGGAGGAAAAATACTCCATATTTCAGAGTTGATTTGCTGTTGTTTTCTTTTCCAGAGGAGACCAGTACCATAATTTGCCATTTTTTAGTGGAGGAAGTGGGAAGTGTCCCTGCCCATGGAGGGGAGTTGATACTAGATGATCTTGAAGGTCCCTTCCAACTCAAACCATTCAATGATGCTGCTGATGAAAGAAGACTATTAATAGAGTCACTCAGACCACTGCCACAGCTTCAGCTCAGGTCTTTTTGCTACATCAAGCACAGCCATCACTTCAGAAAAAGAATAACCTCGGCTTGATTCTTAATATACTTGCAGCATGTATATTTTTTGCTTAAAAAATACAGGGAGAAATTGTTTTGGAAAATAAATTGTACTGTAGCAACTTTGTAATATGTAAATTTATGCTGTACATAGATTTAATAGCATTAAGTGTGCATGTGCTTGGTGAAGAGCCAAGCATATCCTGGGAGACATCTGAGGGGTGTATTTTATCTCTGGCTGTTAAATGCACTTAAAAGCAGCATGAGCAATGTGTCTTGTAACAGAAATTATTAACCTTACTTGTACTGAGTGTGTGTACATATGGAAGAGGAGGGTGTAGTGATAGTCCCTTCACATTTATGCATGTAAACATTTATACTGTAGACATCTTCAATTAGTGGAGCAAACACATCTTACATTCTTATTTTCAGTGAAGATAAACTATTTTAAGAATCCCTTCACTAAGAGGAAATGAGTTGAATCCTAGACTTTTGTCTATGTCTGTGTCTCTAAAACCTTTCATTCACCACTTCTTGTAAGGATGGTGGCAAATTTGCTTATGAAGGTTGAGAGACACTCGGTTATGGCACCACAGAGGGATGTAGAGTCTTCTGGAACAATGTAAGTGAATCACATGAACATCTACCTGAGCATCTTCTTTGGAAAGGTCCAGGGAAGAATGAAAAATGACAGAAAGAAGTGAAAGGCAACACATGGGCAGAAAACAAGCATCTTTAAAGCAGTGGCACAGGTGGACAGAAGCCAGAGGAATGAAAAACAGGAGAGGGCTGCAAAAAGCTACAGTTGGATAAAGTGCAAAGATCAGTGCAAAGATTAAAGAGAGGATGCTGTAACATTTATACAAGGATTTAGACTAAAATGAATAAGAAAGGTATTAGGCTAGAAGGCAGACATTTAATGAATTAATGATACGTTGAAGAAAGGAAAAAGAAAAATAATGCCTTTCCCTGGTCGTAGGTAGTATTTGATTCTTGCAGATCTTGCTATTGCAGGGTAAAAAAAAAAACCTCAAAAATCACCATTTTTTTAGGATGACAATGTGTTATTTCTACCTTATGTTGTGTCAACCCGGTAGGATCCAACGTGCATTGATTGAACAGAGAGCAGAGACAAAGTTAGTATTAAAATAAGCAGCCTGTTAGGAACTATTTGTTCCAAATGTAGATAGAATATGTGTAGAGTTAAGTTAAATTCTGAGATAATATTGCTGTGACAAAACCACAGAAGTAATTATAATAAGCATACTGATTGTATGCACTGTTTATTATACTATTATGTAAAACAAGTCTAAATTATGAAGAAAAATGAAAGATAGACAGTTCAAAGATAAAAGAGAGTGCTAAAGAATATTTTTTGGGAGCTTTTCCCTTAAGTGACACTCCATCATCTCTTGTTTCTGCCACATTAGGGTGTGAAGTATGAGGTCTTTTGTTCTCCATGACTTTGATTTTAGTAATTAGGTAACTCACTTCTTGTTTTGCTTCCTGCAACATGCATTTCTTTGTGTAACTGCAATAATCATCCTTGCTAATGTTTCTCTGAAAGAGAACTGACAAATTCAAGAAGCCCATAATCTATTTAAAGAAATCATAAGAACTTCAAGAAGCACAGTGATAAATCCCAGCATAGAATAGAAATCCAGATGCAAATAAGAAGAGAGGGTGGAGTTTTCTGTTTTTTTGTTTTATTAATATTATTAACATTAAAAAATAAGATGAACAGTTTTTCTTTCCCAGGAAGTTTTGAGAACATAGGGATCCCCTGGTTCCATCAGATCCTTTGTTTGTCTAATCCAGTCTTTACTTTGTCCAAATCAAAGTAGGTGAGAAAGAGGTGTTAAGAATCTACTGATTAGAGTAATATATTGTCTGTGTTATTTTTACCCTGTGCTTTAGTAATTAGGGATTGCTTAAAGCTTTGAAGCTTTAACATATCCCATTAAATTTATTTGATAATTATTAATGCTTCCTCTGAATAATCTTGGACTTTTTTCTAATTTTCCAGCTCCTCCCATTCTGAATTTTACTCTTGCTCTCTATAATTTAATTTATTTTCTTTTTTTTTTTAATGGAAATGTATTCCACCACTGAATGTTTCTCTTACAAAGTATTTACTTTTGTCAGGGTTGTGTTCCCCACCTTTTCATTCATCTGGCCAACATAAGGCACTACATTAGATACAGTTATTGAAGTAAATTATTTATGTTTGGATAAAGCATCTCCTTAAAGTAAGAAGGCTTATTTTGAAGATGTGTAGAGTGAAATTCATCTCACTCATCTTTAGATGTTGAAAACATAAGTACCTTATTCTGACCTAATGTTTCTTTAAGGTTAATGGAGAGGAATAATGTTTTTAGGATATGATTTTTCTCATGTATTTTACACACCTCACTTAGGTTGAGGTGACTCAGTTTTGGGAGCCACAAGATAAGAAGGACATTGATGTATGGGAGAGGGTACACAGAAGGGCAACTGATGAGGGGTTGATGAAAGGTCTGGAGAACAGGTCTTATGAGGAGAGTCTGAGGGAGCTGGGGATGTTCAGCCTGGAGAATAGGAGGCTGAAGGGAGATCTCATTGCTCTCTACAACTACTTTGTAGTGAGGTGGGTGTTGGCCTCTTCTCCCTAGTGACCAGTGATAGGACAAGAGGAAATGGGGTCAAGTTGTGCCAGGGGAGGTTCAGAGTGGATATTACAAAAGATTTCTTCACTGAAAGAATGATGAGGCATTGGAACAGGCTGCCCAGGGAGGTGGTGGAGGCACCATCCCTGGAAATGTCAAAAAAATGGGTAGACGTGATGCTCAGGGAAATGGTTTAGTGGTCACGGGTGAAGGGTGGACGGTTGGACTTGATCTTGAAGGTTTTCCAACCTTAATGATTCTCTGTTTCTGCGATTTATTTCTGGTGACTGTATGAACTAGATTTCTTGTGACTGGAATGGGAAACAAGGGTTACTTCAGCTACAGGCATCTACAATGCAGGTACATCTAATATTTGATTGGATTAATCTCTTGGAGCTTAAAAACCTTTCCCTTCCTCTGGCACATTATTCCAGTGGTTACTTTTCCTACTTATTTAAGAAAGCATATTTCATTTCTGAAATGTATTTGCCTGCATTTGCTCCCAATCATCACCTTTTTTTTACCCTTTTCTCTGCTAAGTTTGACAGACCCTAAGGAAAAATTGTACTCTTATTGTGAATATTTAATAATAAAATCATAGAATAGTTTGGGTCGGAAAGGACCTCAAGGGTCATCTAGTTCCAATCCCCTGCATGGGCAGGGACACCTCCCACCAGACCAGGTTGCTCAGAATCCCATCCAACCTGGCCTTGAACATGTTTTCATATGTTCATCTTATAGGAAATGGAGACAGAAATTTTGTATAAAGATACTTTGGAATTTTTCTACAGTATTTTTACCCTCAGAGAAGAGAAGTGTATTGTCAGGGAGGCTACAGTCTCTTGTAGGAGATCAGATTTCCTACCAATGTGGACTAGACTGAAAAGAGTGGCAGGATGAATGGCAACAGCAGAAGAGATATCTACTAGAAGTCAAAGAAAAAAAAGATTTTTGGCTTTGTTATAGCTGATTTAAGACATTTGGCTTTCAGCCAAAAGTAGAGGAAGACAATTTAAATAGAAACAAAATAACACATATACAGGGAAAAAGCAGGGGAAAATGATCTCTGACTGTAATTACTGTTATGTTCCAGTGACAAAGCATATTCATTGCCACAGATCTGGCTTCCTTAAATGATGATAAACTACTACTAGCAACAGGAACAGCTATTATTTTGATGTGAATGCAACTAAGAGACATTTTGTGATTGTTCAAGTCCTTTTCACTTCCCCTGCTAATGACTCATATTGGAAGGCATTATTTCACATAATAAATGCTATGTAGCACTGAGGACCCAAAAAAGGTGTATTAATAAAAAAGCAAATATATGTAATAACAGGAGTAAGAAATTGAGGTAGTGAAGAAATTCTGAAAGAGATAGAAACTAAACTAATTTAATTATCTAGATAAAACATTATTTTCTCATCCCACATAAAGAACTGCACCAGGTAAAACAGCCGTTATGGATCAGTCCCACATGAGAAAACTCCATGAGTGGCATTTGTAGATGTAGCAACAAGCTCCTTCCATTAAAGTCTTTTCATTAGGGCTTGGCTAACACAGATTTGATAGTCAGGCTAATCATGCATAATTTTGCAGCCCAAACTAGAGTGTTATTTTCTTCCATCTTCCCCTCTCTTGAAGTAAAAGAGATTTGCTGCTCCTCTTCCCTAGATGATTTTTTCCCCAGTTGTCCTCCTTCAGTGCTGCTCCTCTTCCCTAGATGATTTTTTCCCCTTCAGCAGCAGAGAAGAATCTGTCTTCAAAGGTATTTCATGCAAGAAGAGAACATGAGATATTACACTGAAGTAATTCTGAGCACCAGCATCAAAGACAATGGCCACAACTGGGTGATCCTCACCTCATAAAAAGGAGTCCAGAAAGGAAATAACTGCAGACATAGTGGCAGAGGATTTAGAAGACAACCGTTTGACTGCAGGGTTAGGAGAGCCATCTGTCTATGCCTAGAGATAAAGGAAGGCAGAGTCATCCAAAGTGACAAAACCAGCTCATAAATCAAGATAGTTCAGATGGCAAGTGTGACCTTTGAATTTAGCCACAAGCTGATTATCAATAACTCTTGTAAGAACTGTCTAAGGAGGATGTAATGAATCCTTCAGCTGCTGCAAAAGAAGACTGTGTGATAGATGAAGGAAGGTGTGTGTCAACTGGAGATGGAAGCTGGGAAGATCAGTGATTTCTTCCTCGAATCTACTTCAGTGGTGTCTTTATTATGCTTTAATTAAGGAGAAATTGGCTGGGTCAGGGCTTAGGCCACAATTCCTCAAGTCATCAATCTGCAGTGGAAAAATTCTCATGCTGACTCCCCTTCTACCACCTTCTAGGTTTGAAGGTCAAAGTGAAAATTTTCCCAGGTGGTTTTGGTTTTATGAAAGGATTGAATAAATTCAGACAGTTATCCACACTCCTTGGAGACGTCTGCTTTTGAGTCACATTCTGATGAATGTCCATGAAAGTGTGTACACTTGTGGAGTTTTCTTTCCACAGTTCTTGAACCACAGACAATTTCCAGCCTATTTCTTCTAATATTTTTGGCTTAGGCTTTATATCTTAATATGATATCCACTTGTCTAAGAGGAATACTGGTAAGGAATACACCTTACACCTTTTTTAAAAATTTATTTATGGCTGAATTATTTTGTTTTAAACAATCACAAATTCTTGCTATAATGCTATTCATAAAAGCTTTGTGTTTATTGAGCTTCTTTATATTTGTAGGTGCTGTACTGAATGTTGTCATCATCTGCTTTGTTTTCTGCAAGAAATAATGCATCTTTTTGTGCCCTGTGCTCTTTGAGGCACTGTATATCTATCCCTCCTGCCTTGTGATAAAATGGTGCTGTCACAGGATAATCTATGTTTCCATTAGTGACTGCCAAGCATGGAGACACAGTGTAGCTATTGTTGGTTTCTCTTCCAATTCCATTTTTATCCAGGCTTGGGAAGGAAAGAAGCTCCCAGGTGCTTCATCAAGACACGGAAAAACTTCCTCCTGGACAGAAGCATAGAGCTCAGTGGTAGAAAGTGGACATTATCTCCTGAGAGTGTTCATTTTGACATTTGTCTCCCTTCCCCTTTAGCACCATCTGATGCCACGTCCTTTCTCACACCAGCACGTTGTGGTTACATCTGCATGACTAGACAGCTCTTAGCATCTAAAACAAAGATGCATCCACACCTGATTGTTTTTATTTATGCTGCTCATGTTTCACTTCACTTCATTCCTCATGCAAAAAATCAGCAAGAAAATTAAAAAAAAAAGCAAAAAAAAACAAACCACTCTCATTAAGGAAGAGGAATGAGATGGTGTTGAAATGAAGAAATATTCACTATCATAATTAACAACTAATTTATTTAGAGAGCTTTAATTTTGTTTATTAGAAGCTCAAAATTCAATCAAATGTTATTGGTTTGTTGGGGTGTCTTTTGTAGTTTAGCATGGACATTGAACCTTAAATCCATATACAGTAACATTTGTTTACACAATCAAGGACCAGAAAAGTTGCAAAATTCAACTAAAAATCAATCCAAATAGATTGAGTGGCCAGGTGTGACACTAGAAAATGTAAGAGTGTCTGCCCTGAGTTAGACCAGAAATCAGTATGTAGCCTTGCAGGTCCCAAGAAAGTATCTAAGCAAAAGCAAACATTGAGGTACCAATGTTCTAAATTATCTCCCAGAATGTATTGAGAAGTTTCTCAGATACTTTCTGATCCAGAAGTGATCTGATGACATTTAATTGCCTTTATGGACTTTTCCTCCATGTGTTTGCTTTGAACTCCTGGAAGCATCTGGCACCCACCGAGTCAAGTAACATTTTAGGTGAAGATTTTGTTGTTCTTTTGCCTGTGTAAAAAAAACAAACAACAAAACCACAACTGCTTTCTCTCCCTTTCTACCTTCACCAGATCTTGTCCTCAGGAACCAGGAGATGTGACTTCCTGACTGTTAGAAATCTACTGGCTGGGAGGAAGTGACTGAGGAATATGCAGACCAGAGAGTCCCATCTGGCACGAGGTGTTTCTCAGCCTCAGTTCCCAGGTGCAGCACAGGAGAGCTTTCCTTTCCTTTGGGTCTCTTTTTGATCCCCAGGACAGCTGATCATCACATCAGAGGATCTCCAGGCCAGAGGGGTTTGGGAGGGGGGATCTCAGTGTGGGTGGGAGGCTGTGGCACTACCTGGGGGTAGTTCTTGTCTTGGCAGAGGAGAACAAGACAACTGGGTGATTCCCAATATTTCAGGCTTTTCAAATCTGATTGTGAAAAAGGGATCAATCTCATTAGACTTAGAGGTCTAGTTGGTGGATGTTGACAAGCTGGATTAGTGTTCCTGGTGTGTTTAGCATCAGTGGAGAGAAACAGGCACAATTGAGACATGGTTCTCCTGAGCTGTTTTCAATATCTCCTTGGGCTGAGGTGGGTTGTGCCTCATATTCCAGTAACTGCACCAGTGAGATCTGAACTTGCTATGAAGGTGGAGATGGTTGGCCAGCTCAGATCTACCTGCTTGGTAGTAGAGGTGTCAAAATAAAAGGACAAGAATACCTTCCAACAGAATACTTGTAACCCAGACTCAGCAAACACTCTTGCAGGCCACTTGCCAGTGTCTTGCCCTGCTGCAGGATGACAGATGACCTGGCTAGGTCATTTAGTGGTAACTCACACTTGTATCTCAGGAAGCCTTCTCCTGCCCCTGTAAGTCTCATGGAAGCCAAGATAATGGCTATTATGCTTTACACACACTTAGATAATGAAGATCTATTTAATACACTGTTCATGATGATAACAATAAAGCATCTTTCACCTAAAAATGTCTTAATTCTTTTATCCAAAAGAAAATTGTCTTCTTCAGAGAACAAAGTTCTTAGATAGAGCCTCCTGACAACTTGAGTAGGAAACCTGATACAAATATCAGCTGAGACAACCTAAGGCAGGCCAACTGCAGCTGGATATGGGCCACTAGATGATTCTCTTGGCCTGTTGCCCTTCTCCTGGGAAAGTTAGGGAGCAGATGTAGGAGTAGCATATAATAACTGAACAGCTGGGAGCTTTCTTCCATGCTTAACAACTCAAGACAACATTTTATTGTGGGCCTTCTGCTTTTTGAGGTAGTACTGCTATAAATTCTGCAGGTTCTGAGAGGACACAGCTGGGGTTCAGTTTATTTTGTTAAGGTTTTTCTTTTCTTTTCTTTTTTTGGAGGAAGAGGCTCTTTCAGACTCTAAAGTGAACATAGATACCTTCTCATGGGAAGAATAAAAATTCTGCTGTGGAGGTTTCTTTGTCCTAAATATTGCCTTTTAGAATGGAGAAAAATGAAGCTTGCTGACATGCATCTGACTAAAAAATAAATATCTGCATCTGATTTATTTAGTCTTGGCTCCCTTTATGAAAATCTAGTTAGGTGTTTTATACTATATGGACATACGAAGCAGGTGCAATGAATGACAACCTAACAGTGCTTCTCTCTCATTAGTGTCCATGTTAAGTGCACAGGCTGATTAGCTCAGCTGCACAATGTAAATATCTAGATCTTTTGTTTGGTTTAGGGTTTCCCCCCCCCCACATATAGTGAGGTTACTGGAAGCTGTGAGATGGGGCTAGAGAAGATGGCATAACCAGAGGGTGATGTGCAAAGCAAAGCTTTGAAAAGTCTAGTTGATCCTGCTGCTGGAATCAAACCAGAGCCAAATGTATTCACAACGTGTCTGTGCTTTTCTCAAGGCAAGGCATCTGTGCAGCCACGGGGCTGCTGCTGTGCCAAGGGGTTGGGAGCAGGGCTGGCTGCTCTAGTGCTTCTGTGGTGGAGCTGTGTCCCCTCAGGCTCCTGCACCTGGGCTGAGAGCACCATGCAAGTCAGTAACTGCATCAGGGATTTTCACACTGGACAGCACGTGGATTTAGTTTCTCTTATGACCAAATTGCCTTTTTTTCTCCTTTGTTTGATCTGGGAGCAGGGTACAGACAAGGAGGATTTGAAATGAATTGACATGCTGAGGGGAATGGCAGATAGGAGATGGATAAAATGAAGCAGAAGTAGTAAAAAATAAGCAGAGGAAAGGGCTTCCACAGCAGGAAGAGGAACAGTGTCAGTATCTCAGGTGTTGTGAAATTTCAGGGTAATTAGAAGAACTTCATCAGCAGGCAGCTGCTGTAACAGCACAGGTCTCAGAGAATTTGGGTAACGATGTGGGCGTTCAGCATCTCCAGTTCTTGACATAGGTCTGGGGGGCCCGAGAGCAGCATGGCTGGCAGCAGCAAAAGCAGAGTGGTACCCAGTGCCTCCATGGGATGCCTTGGCAGAGGACATCCTGCCATCATTTTCCAGGTCTGGAGAGCTTTCCCAAGTCCTCCTTTCTGCAGACAGGAGCAGGGACTGGAAGCTTTTGTGCACTTACCTTGCAGGGACATCTGCCACCCTGCTCTTTTCCAGCTCCAATGCAAAGGAACCAGCTGGACACCCCTTCCCTTCTCACCAACCCTCTCAGCCTTCCCAATAGCTTCACTCCACTGGTTTTCCAACAACAAGTACCACTCCTGCACTGCTGTTCCAAGGATCCTGGAGCTGTGTAGCTCTGAGGCAATGCAGGACAGTGCAGATGCTGCTGTTCCCATGCAGTCATCTCCCTTCCTGGGTGTGTGTGCCTGCTGTGGGAGGGGAGGAGATCCTTTCCACAAGCTTAGAGGGCTCGTCCTAGACACGAGCCACCTGCCCATCTGCAAAATGCTGTTTCCAGGTGAAATTCCTGCTCATTTCCCCCTCAGTGCCCCTTCCTGCTGCCCCCAGCCACTTTATGTCTTTTCTTTGCAATCAACTCTTCTGCAGCCCAGGGAGAAACTGTCTCCCTGCATCCTCCCTCCCACCACCCCCCTCCTCTCCCAGCAGCGATGCTGTCCTCCCTCTCGTCAGGTTTTGCTGACCCTGTCACATTAATTTCAAAAGAAATAAAACCCCTGGGACGGCAGCAACGCTGCTGAGGTGATAGGGAGAGTGAGGATTGGGGGGAGGTAGGAGAAGGAAAGAAAAAGGGGGAAAAAAGTGCTTGATTTAAGAAACTTAATTTGAATAAACC
>NW_009953184.1:107203-107907 GCF_000747805.2 Chaetura pelagica | reverse complement strand
TTCCTCATTGGTTTCCTTCTCTTCCTCCATATTAATGGCACTAGGCAGGGAAAAGCTATTGGTTCTGTATCTCCTTTCCTTTCCTCAGGCACTCGGGGGAGGAGGTGTTTGCATTTCTCCGCAGGACCGGCTCGTTTTGCAGAGCATTGTCTGGGTATGAGAATCACACTCACGCCGAGGAGCCAGGGGCGAGCAGAGCCCAGCACAGCCCTGACTCGCAGGCAGAGCATCCCATCCAGCCTGAATACCCTTCTCCTCTCCCACCCCACCCCCCTCTTCCCGAGCACGAATAATTGTCCTTAAAAACAGAAAAAAAAAAGAAAGAAAGAAAAAAAAAAAAAGGTGGGGAGGAAAAAGTTTGCAAATCTCCTCCCTTCTTGGGTTTATTTTTGGATTTATTATATCTTTTTTCCCCCCTTTTTCTAATTGAACGATGGCAAATTCCTTCACGGCCAGGAGCTGGCCCACCCCCTGAGCAAAGGCAGCCTGGACATGAGCGGCAGAAGAGGGAGGAGGAATTTGGATTCACTCGGGAGGCACCGACCCTTCCTCCTGCCGGTGCCAGGCGGGGGGAGCCCGGCCCGGCCCGCTCACTGCCCTCGGGCATCCGGAGCTGGGCAGGTTCTGCTGGGGAACCTGCTCCCCTGTGTCCTCCCAACCCACCTGCACCCGCCCCGCCCCGGCTTTGTGGTAGCAGCTCCAGC
>NW_009953184.1:91749-107094 GCF_000747805.2 Chaetura pelagica | reverse complement strand
TTTTTTCGGGGGGGGGGAATTGCCTGCGTGCTTTCTGCCCCCTGCCAGGGCTGAGGATGCGTGCGCCAGGGAGGTTTGATTCTTTTCAAACAGATAAATCTTCCTTGGCAAGTGGTGACAGGTTAACGTGCTCGGCATGGGAATCACGTCCTTATTTATTTATTTATTTATTTAATTATTATTTTTTTTTACACCACAATATGGCTGGTAAATAAAACCCGATTGCTAAACAGCCCCGGCGCTGCTGTTGGCGGTGGTTTTTGTTTTGAGCTCCAGGCTCCCTTTGCAGTTCTGCATCTTCACCTGCCGCAGAAACTCTGATTCACCCTTCAAGCAGTGCACCAGGACTCCTCTGTTTTTTTTTTTTCCTGTGGGGCAGTAGTAAAAAATTGCTGTTAATGTGGCTTTGCCCTCTGCTTTCATGCTCCTGTGCACTTGTCCTTATCAGTGTTTGAACAGCTGGTTCTAATAATACCGTGTTTATGCAAAGCACATCTCGGGGCAGAGCGAGAGCCCACAGGACACACTCTGCTGCTATGCTGTGAATTTAACATGGGAACAGCTCAGGTATGTATTGGAATCTAAAGAGTTTGCAAGCAGGGAGAGAGAGGCAATGCAGCATGCTGTTCAGGACTGGAAAATGGGAAAAAAATGAGAGATTTTAGTGACAAGCTGGTGTTTGTGGCTAGACCATCATCCCACTGACACAGAAGCAGGTCTAGGAGAACTCCCTGGAAGTCAGTGGCTTTCCTCTGCATCTCATCTGCTGGTAAACAGGATCTGGCTTTTAGCTTGAAGAATATATTGGCATAGCACTGAAGATAGTTATAATAATAATAAAATTACCCCCAGTAAATAAAGCAGCAAAGTGACCTGATTCTTTCCTAGGCTATTATGGATTACTGTCCATCTTCTGTTTGTTAATTACAGTGCAAGTGTTGGAAGTAGCAACGTGCAATGTAACTGAAGGAGCTTTTGGGGTGTTTTATATCTTTTTTTTAATCTGTTGTTGGAGACAACAAACAGATTTTGACTGGATGTGATTTGGGTACACAGCCATCTCACTTCTCTCTTCAGCCTATGCGACACTGGTCGGGTAGAGCAGGGCAAGGTTTCCATGGCTAGCACATGCTCATCAAAGGAATTGTGTGGCTACTTAAGGTGACTGTCAATGACAGCATGAAGGCAAACTCCTTAACGTGGTGTTGGTTTAGCTGCAGAGAAGAAACACATTATACAAGCACCTATACTTGGCTGATGCAAAACACACCAAAGCTGTCTTGAAATAAGTTGTCCTATAGGATGGGTAAGGCAACACTGCTCTGATTGGATGAATAATTAAGGAATGCTATTCACTGCAATAGTGGGAGTTGGATTAAAGTTGATGTCTCTGCTTGTGTCTCAGTTACAGTTCTGGGTCTTCTACCTTTTTTTTTTTTTTGCTCTTGTTTCTGTGTGCTGAGGGTACTGGTTACTGCTTTCTTGTTCGTTCTGGACAGCTACAATTGATCTGTTATTGTACCAGCAATCTATCTGAGAGAGGAAGGTTTCTGGTGTTTTGTTTTCTCCAGTTGAAGGCATGTGTGACTGGCAGGATAACCACTGGCCCTGAACAGACCCCAAGGTCATGGGGGGCCTTGTGTGTGATAAACACACATATTTATCTTTAAACAAGCAACTAGCTTTGTGATCCCTGTTAGCTTCAACCTTTGTTGGGGTTCCTGCTTGACGCTCCCCGTGGATTTAAGATGTCTCCTGTTGGTGTGGTGGTGCCAGTGCTGCATGTAGATCTGTTGTTGGTGTGTGTGTGAAGCTTCTAAACACGAAGGCAGAAGCTTTGTTGTGGGGTGCTACGAGGGAGAGAAAGACAGAGATTTCTGAGGCTGTGGGCTGCACTCTTGATCGTGTTCAGATGGTTGTTCCTCACATCTCTCTTCGTTCAGCTGACATCTTGGAGATATTTTTTCTGGGGTTGAGTTCCATATGTGCCTACGCCTTAGATAAGTTGAGACCCATGTCCCCAAGCTGATTCATTTCAATGGAACAGATTTTGTTTTCCTTTCTTTCCTTCTGAGCACAGTTAGTACAAACAGTCTAATTCCCAAATTAGCTCAGATTATCTTTTAATGAAACCAGAGTATTTGAGTTAACAAGCACTGAGAAAAAGTAAACTCAGGAAAGGATCATGCTGGAACTCGTATCTGGTGGAAATACCTGCAGAAATAGCAGGTCTTACAGTTAGTCTTGATTTAATAGGGGAGATGTTTATTGCCATAGTTCTGAGGAGGGGTAAACTGATACCAGGATATAGAAGTCAGTGGAGATACCAAGTTTTACTTCACTCTACTACTTGGCCCAGAGAGTGCAGACTCCATCTTTAAGTCAGAAAAGTGTATTTTAAGGTTGACTCATGTTCCTTCATTTCCATTCCCTGTTCTCCTTTCACATCCAGCCATCCCATATCACCTGAGAAGACAGCAAGGGTGGGATTCAGTACATGCAGCAGTCAACAGGATTTTGGAATGGGTTTTCCACACCAGTGCAAAAGTGGAACAGCTCAACTGAAAGGGATGTAAATGCACCTGTGAGAAACTCTCTCTTTTTTCCTTTCTACAACTATCATCACCTTTGCTGATAATGTGTCAGCAGGGACAGCAGTAACACCACTCTGCTACCCGTTATATACAGCATCCCTTGACGAGACACTTTTCCAGTTCCCTTGGTGCTGAACTTGTTCTGTTCTTAAGAAATGCTTTGCATACAGAGAGGTATTTGGTACTTTTCCACAATGCTAACAAGCACTAGAATTCATGTGTCTGTGGTAGCTGTTGAAGTGCTGTTTGGATTATAATTGAGTGGGCACAAATATATGGGAAGAAAGGCAGATATGTTTATTTTTTTTTCAGACTGTTTCATGGCAGAACACCCAGCCCCTCACCCCATTGTTTTCCTTGTGTTTTATTCTCTGACCACCTTTTGCTCTCAGTCTGTTGATCTGTTTTAGCTTTGAACTTTTATCTCCACATGACAAACTAGGAGCTCGTGTAAATCAGATTGTCCAAGTCTGGTTTCTGTAATTCACTGCAGTTTGTTGATTGTATCCCCGTGCAAGCTGATGGGCTGATCTGTGGAGTAGCCAGATTAATAATTTCAGAGTAGAACTTCTTAACAGGTGCTAAATAATTCCTTCTCCTGAAAAAAAAAAAAGTAGAAGCATCATTACACAGAGCATTTTGAGCTAATATGGCTGTTGTGCTGAGGAATATTTGCTCGTCAAGATTCCTGCAGAAATATACAGACCCAGTTGCAGGGACTTTTGTTTGCTGCTCTGATTCTATGCTACTGTTGATTTTAAATTCTTCTGAGATAATCATCCCATAAAATGAGCTGATTTGTACTTGACATCAGAGTTTATCTGCTCTGGAGACATCCTGACGGTCTAATTCCTGCTCATTCAGGTGTCACATTTTACTCCTGGGTGGCTGAAGATAGGACTATGTTCTGAAACTGCTCTGATCTAGATATTTGACAGCTTATTTAAAAAAAAACAAAAACAACCAAAAAGTTTTAAAAGGTGTGAAAACCACAGTGTAGTTTGGGGTTTTTTTAAACAAACAAACAAATCAATAATTATGGTTCTTTTTGGCATAACTCGTAACTGACTCTAACACTGACATAAAAAGGGAGAAATATTTATGAGATCTGTTCTTCTTAATAACAGTTACAGTAATGATAAGAATTTCTGTTTGTAACATGTTGGGAATTTTGCATCCTAAGTGCTCTTTACTGAATATACAGCATTCCACTTCTGCCATGTATGTTTGCAGATTTGTCCAGTGTTGAGACATTTCACTGAAAGCCTCAATCACAATGACTTTTGCACTCCATTAGAGATGATTGGGTCACAATTGCTCAGGAGCTGCAAATGGAAGGTTAATTATAGTCTGTTATCTCTGATTTGTTGGGCTTGCTAAATGGAGCTGAGGTTCAGGGCAGGAAAAGCCCTTTTAATCTGCACGGTGGGTTAATAGCCTAGATTTTTAAAATTTTTATTCCTTAGTTCCTCAGAATGAGGCAACTTTTGTTGCTTTCTTTTCCTGAAAGGGGCAGCATCTTGTCCTATCTGATTGGGTGGTGATTCTTGAGGAAAAATACCTTATTGAAAGGAAATATGACAGGATTAAGTTCTTCTTGTGCAGAGAGTAGATGTATCATTAGGCCCATCTCTGAGGAGTGGAGGAGGCATAAATTGCCTCATTCTCCAGGTGAAAACTTGGCCCCAAAGGATCCCCTGGCAAAATGATCATTAGTTTTGTGTGAAGGAAGCCTTTCTCACTCAGGAAAAGCATTTGTCTGCCTCCTCTCACCTAAGCAGCTGAAAACTAGATGGTCACATTCAAGCTGGCCACCCCAATTCACTACCCTGTAAGAGGGGGAGGGTGGTTCATCTCATCCTGAAGTGGGTCAGATGAATCTGTGTGCCTGTGGAGGTACTTGCAGCAGCTGGCTCGGAGATTCACATCCCAACATCAGTGAGATGAACCTTCCATGGGATCTCAGAGATAACCCCATTCCTCTTTTGTTCTCATTTTTGCTAGTTTGTAGCAGTAGCAAATCATGAGAGATGTTAAGTTTTCTGAAAAGCCCAAGCCTGCTGTGGTAGCCCCCACATGTTCCTCACCCACATCCTCCCTTTATTCAACGATCGACAGGCTCAGCCTGTCCCTTGCAGGGAGAATTGATGCCACATCTCCCAGGCAACACCCTATCTATCTGTGTTTGGTTTTTTCCTTTTTATTTTTTTTTTTTTGTGTTTGATTTTCTTTTTTTTTTGCCTGTTATTTATAATTTTAATTCTCAGAGGCCTCCTCAGTATATCAGCACTTTCTGTCTTCAGAGCGTGTCCAGTTCCTGAGAGGGATTTGCCAGCTGAAGCTTGTATGCCATTTTGGGAACAGGTGGGGGATACGTCAACACAGGGACACATCTAGGATGGTTACATGATTTTCTGCAGGCAGAAATAAGCTTATTCTGCCTGTTCCCTCAGCCAGCCAGAACCTGTGCAATGCTCCAAGCCTCATCTAACATACCCTACTCAAGAATAGCTACACTGTAAGTTGCCAGAAGATGGAGACGAATGCTGACCAGACCTCATTATCTTAGGATTGACACCTTGTGAAATACATTTGGGCCATCTTGGAGCACTTAACATGCTTAGAACTAGGTGACCTAAAAGCCAGCTTTTTGCCATAAATCAATAGCTCAGTTCTTTCCTATTATAATGCATCCACCCTCTGTCCTAAGCTGACAAAATCCCACAGTCAGTTGATAAATGGATTTAACTAACACCTTCCTACTTAACTATGGCCTTTAAAAATATTTACTGAAATCCAAACAATTAAAAAAAAAAATAAGTGCCATGAATCTCCTAGTAGTGTGTAGGCTGGAATTAAAGTTGTAGTAGTAAGAGATAACACTTTCCCACAGCCAAAAGAAATTGCATTTATTTGGAAAGGGACTTTAAAATAGCAGAAGCTATCCTTAACCATTAATTCCTTTTCCTGGAATGGTAAGGGTTTATGAAATCATAACATTTCTGTCACTTTTTTGAAATAGTTCTTTAGACTTTGTTTGTTGTTTTTGTTTTTTTGGTTTTTTTTTATTATTTCTGGAAAAAAACCCCAAACAACAAAATGGCTCATTCATGGTCATACGTAAAAAGCATTTCCTTTTAAGAAGCATTTATTTTAAAAGATATTCAACTATGTAGCTAAATTCTTAAATTGATGTAACCAGTACCAAAAATCAAATATGAGCTTGGGCTCAGTACATTTCTAAGATGTTGGACTCACAACAGAACCTTCTCTCTTAGTGCTGGCCTAGAAACAGATTTTATACAGAAGGCAGCACAAGTGCATTATGTAAAAGCCCAAGTTAAAGTTGGTAAAGTTACTCATTTCCTGTGCTTTAGAGAGCTGGATCTTTGGATTCCTTCCAGCAGTTTTGTGCTCTGACTTGAGATGCAGAGGAGATGAGAAAGCATCAGAAATACCACAGATGCTTAAGCCCTTCATGACTAAGGCTGTGAATGTGTCACAGCTGTCACTGGAGCCTTGGCTTTTACAATCCACACTCATTCATTCGAGTCACATGAAGTTTGACAGCTTGGATGGTGTTTTTTGTGTTAGTGAATGGGTTAGTTAGCTGAGATGATTATGTACAGTAGGCGAACAGCTGGAACAAACTTCATTAGAGAATAGTACTTGGTGACTGCAGGGGAGAGAGCAGCAGGAAAAGTCATTATTAGCCATGTTGAAGTTGCTTCTCTGCAGCCTTCAAGTCTCTGGACACTGCTCTGTATTCTCCAGCTTTTTGTTGTCTGACTTGCTCTTTGTACCACAGCTGGATGTTGTAACCATGGCCATGGAAAAGAAGAGCCTTCAGAGACCACCAAAGTCTGAATGTTATTCAGAAGAGGAAAAAAAAATGAATGTCAGAGCCTTTTTTGGTTCCCCCAGCAAGTGCACCCATGACAGATTTTCACCTCTGGTGTTCAACTTGTTCCCATTCCTCTTTCTGGAAGACTTGTAGGTCTCTTTTGCTAAGATAGTTTCCATCATGCTGACCAGGAATGGGACTCAGCTGACAGATTAAGACACCTGAATACAGGTGTGTATTTTGAAGTGTCTACTTGTAAGTACATAAACTCATTTTTCAGCCAAAGAATATAGAAACATTTAGGATGTGGTTCAGTCACCTAAATGTATGTGTGAAGTGCCATCTGAGATCCCCTTGAGGATCCATTAGGGATCTGTAGGCATGATGCTTAGCCATACCACATCTTTTTCCCTCTTTATGAGGGAAAATAAGATACCCTGGGGTACTGGTGACACCAAACACCACCATTTAGGCCACTGATTCTGACCCTGGACTAACGTTTAGTCAATGTAGATAAGTATAGGTATCTACTACAGAGAGAGCTCTCTAACTCTTTAGCCTAAGAAGTCTTCAGTAAATGAAACTCAGATGGTTTAATCCACAGCGTGAATCCTGTCCTCGGTTTCTGACCCCTTGTGATGGTTTAGAATGAGACTGATCCAACCTTGGCCTCAGTGCTCTCACCACACACACAAAGAGATCAATTGATTTTCATTTACTCACACGCAAGGCTTGAAAATACTTTTTGGTGTTGCTGTCTTGGGGTATCACAGTTAAGATACTGGGCCACAAAAGAATCACTACATTGCAGGTGTATCTACTTAGCTCCAAATGGTTGCTGGAATTGTTTCCCCTGAGACAACCTTGAAACTGCATTCACCTTCCTCCAGATTGTACTCACCACAAGCAGCTCCTGCTCATCCTGTCACTGAATAATCCAGAAGGTGTTTTTCTCCCTATGTCATTTGTAGCTGAAATATTTCCAGCTTGTGGTTCATCCTGTAGTAAGTTGCCTCATACTGCTCAATAGTCCCTGCTGCCTCTGTGGTGCTACTTTAGCCATTCTCCCTTCATCCATGGACCATTACTGACCTAATCTCAAGCAGAGGAAAAGGTCAATCCATAGCAGATATGCTGGCGTCATACCTATGATCTTGCATGACTCTCTTTATGACAGCCTGACAGACTATTCTCACTTTATCCTGACACTTCTATCCAAGACATGGCTTTTTGTTGCTCAGCTTTCACTCCCCTGTTACTTCTGGGTTCTTTGAATGTTCATGATGCACCAGCTTCAGTTTGCAGTTTTCCTTGTGACTTTTCCCAGCTTCCTTGAGATGGCAGATCCCTGAATATTTGTATCCTTAATGCAAAAGATCTTTCTGTCCAAGCTTTCTAGTGCTGTTGACTTTATTATTTGATTGTTTCACTTTCTCCAAAAGCTTCTGTTTGGAATAATAAAGTCAAGTCAGTCAAATACCTACTTTGGTGAAGGCTTGTATTGCTTTCCTTTGCTTTGCTTTCTTTTTTTTTTTTCTTCTTCTTTTTCTGGCACATTTTCTGCCTCCAGAAAACATGGAGCTGGGCCCAGGGTGATTAAAGCAGAACATGACCTATTTAAAGCAAAACTCTTCAAAGCACCAGGTCTTAATATGATTCTGATAGGCCCAGCTTCTTCAAGCACTTCCAGGGCGTTTTGTATGCACCAGTTTGGAATTCCTTTGATGTAACTCTTGATGAAAGAAAGAGGGTTTTTTTAACTTTTCAAGATCCATTTTATCTGCAGCTTCCTGATCAGGCAAAAGAATCCTCACAGCTTCCTAACAGAAACAAAATTTTCTCCAAATAAAAGCCTCCTTTTAGATTCTGTTGTTCAGTGCTGTGGAAGAGACAGTTGATCCAGACAAGATGATCTAAAAAATTTGAATGAGTTTTAAATGAAATCTATCCATTTCATCTAAACTAGCCAGACTGAAAGTAATATGCAGGTGTGTGTGACTGGATGTCCAAGCTAATCCATATCACTGTCTTTAGCAGCATGTTCAAACTTGTATTTTTTTTAAATCAGCTTTGAGAGCTTTAATCCAAAATGTTACAGCTTGTAATTCGTGGGCTGGTTCCAGCCTGCAAATTTTTTCTACACTCTCTGCTGTGTCCTTGCCATTTCCAAAATGCATCACCACACTGTACTACTACTTCTATGTGAGTCCAAAAAAACAGTATTTACATTTTAAAAAAAAACAAAACAACAAACAAATAGCTATGACTTCAGGGAATTGTCAGAGTTGGAAGGGACCTCTAGAGATCATCTAGTCCAACTCCCCTGCTAAAGCATGATCCCCTGGAGCACATTACCCAGGGCTGCATCACGGGGGGTCTTGAATATCTCCAGAGAAGGGGACTCCACAACCCTCCTGGGCAGCCTGTCCCAGGGCTCTGTCACCCTCACCATAAAGATATATTTCTTCATATTTCAGTGGCACTTCCCATGTTCCAGCTTGTGCCTGTTGCCCCTCGTCCTGTCACTGGGAACTACTGAACAGAGTCTGGCTCCATCCTCCTTGCACCCACCCTTAGATACTTGTAGGCATTAATAAGGTCTCCCCTCAGCCTTCTCTTCTCCAAGCTAAAGAGACCCAGCTCTCTCAGCCTTTCCTCATCAGGGAGATGCTCCAATCCCCCAGTCATCTTTGTTGCCCTCCCCTGGACTCTCTCCAGCAGTTCCCTGTCTCTCTTTGACTGGGGAGCCCAGATCTGGTCCCAGTTCTCCAGATGTGGCCTCACCCGGGCAGAGCAGAAGGGGAGAATGACCTCTCTTGACCTACTGGCCACGCTCATCCTTATGCACCCCAGGATTCCATTGGCCTTCTTGGCACCGAGGGCACATTGCTGGCTCATGGATAACTTACTGTCTACCAGGACTCCCAGATCCTTCTCCTCAGAACTGCTTTCCAGTAGATCCACCCCCAACCTGTACTGGTACATGGGGTTCTTCCTCCCCAGGTGCAGGACCTTACACTTTCCCTTGCTGAACCTCATAAGGTTCTTCTCTGCCCAAATCTCCATCCTGTCCAGACCATACTGGATGTCAGCACAGCCCTCTGGAGTGTCCCCCACCCCTCCCAGTTTGGTATCATCAGTGAACTTGCTGAGGATTCACTCTGCCCCTTTGTCCAGGTTATTGATGATTATGTTGAACAAGACGGGACCGAGTATTGACCCCTGGGAACACCACTGGTTACAGGCCTCCAACTCAACCCTGCTCCATTAATCACAACCCTCTGAGTTCTGTCACTCAACCAGCTCTCAGTCCACCTCACTGTCCACTCATCTAGCTCACACTCCCTCAGTTTCCTAATGAGGATGTTATGGGAGACAGTGACAAAAGCCTTGCTGAAGTCAAAGTAGATGACATCTTCTGCTCTCCCCTCATCAAGCCAACCAGTTATGACATCATAGAAGGCTAGAAGATTGGTCAGGCATGATTTACCCTTGGTAAATCCATGCTGACCACTCCCAATAACTTCCTGTTCTTCAACGTGTTTAGAGATGAATGAGTGGCTCTGTCACCTTCCCAGGGACACAGGTGAGACTAACCAGCTTGTAGTTCCCTGGGTCCTCCTTCTTGCTGTTTTTGAAGACTGGAGTGATACTGGCCTTCCCCCAGGTCCTCAGGCACCTCTCCTGTTACACTGGCTGTAGTTAGCAGCACTGGTAACATGAGAAGAACACTTCTTTGTTATGAATTCATATGCCACCATTCTCAGATAGCACTGTCACTGGGTGCCAGCCAATCCTGCCAAAGGGTTACTGCCTGAGAAAATGACACCTCTTGCTAGTGTTTATTTTGTTGTCAGTTTTTGTAGGTTTGGTTTTGTAGGGGTTTTTTTTGCAACTGATGAAGCTACTAAGCAAGCTCACTTACTTGAAATTAGACTTATCGTAAAATCATAAATTGAGCATGCCTAGATTCTTTGGAAGCTGTTATGGCTCTGTCTTAATTCATTCAACAAATTTCCTGCTCTAAGTATAGCTCTTCCTTATACACCCCAGGATTTCATTGGCCTTCTTGGTACAAGGGCACACTGCTGGCTCATGGATAATTTACTGTCTACCAGGACTCCCAGATCCTTCCCCTCAGAACTGCTTTCCAGCAGGTCTACCCCTAACGTATATTGGTGTATGTGGTTCTTCCTCCCTGCAGCAGGTAAAAGATCAGACCAGAGATCATAACCTGTACTACAGAAAATAATCTGTATTTCTATCAGGAATGACAAGTAGAAGACAGACATGAAGAGGAACCTATCATGATGCTCTTGCTCTTTCACATATCTGCAACTGTTCTCATCATATAATAATCACCATCTTTCCTCAAAATGTATCCCAAGACTCAGCTGGACTGGTGGAGGAATTTTAATCAGAATGTTGTCTTATCATCCTCCCCCCTTGACTTTCAGCACTTCTTACACTCTATTAACATTTGTGGCGATTTTTTCTCCTCTAAGATCAAGGTTAAGAAAAATGACTGATGTAAGGGAACATGAAAAAGAAATAATGAAATCTAACATGCTCCAAATTGAACTGGTAGTGGTGACATCATCTGAAGCTGACCTTGGCCTTCAATAAAGAACTAGTGTCTAAAAAGATACAAACCCTTCCATACTCAACTAAATGAACCATACAGATTTGCCAGCCCATTTTATAATCCAATGAGCAAAAGAGTAAACAAATGCACATTCCTCCAAGTTCCTTCTGCTCCCCTGTGCACCACAGTTGTTTGCTACCCTTTTTGCTGTGTGCTCTCTTTGTTCAACTGGATTTCAGGCTTTTTTAAATCATGCCATGATTTCAGTAAATCCATGGCTGGTAGCTCTGTATTTTCATACCTGGGTTTACAAAATGGTCTGTGTGGTTCCACACTTTATTGTCTATATCAGCAGATTATGGTCTTTATTGACCTGTAAACTCCTCCTCTCTACTCAGCTCTCATAAGACCCCACCTGCCATGCTATGTCCAGTTCTGGAGCCCTCAACACAAGAGGGACATGGAGCTGTTGGAATGAGTCCAGAGAAAGGCCAGAAAAATGATGGGAGGATTGGAGCAGCTCTGCTCTGAAGACAGGTTGAGAGAGTTGGGGTGTTCAGCCTGGAGAAGAGAAGGCTCCAGGGAGACCTTAGAGCACCTTCCAGTGCCTGAAGAGGCTCCAGGAAAGCTGGGGAGGGACTGTTTACAAAGGTGTGTAGTGACAAGACAAGGGGCAATGGTCTTAAACTAGAACAGGGTAGATATAGATCACATATTAGGAAGAAGTTCTTTACAACTAAGGTGGTGAAGCACTGGAACAGGTTGCCCAGAGAGGTGGTGAAGACCCCATCACTGGAAACATACAAGATCAGCCTTGACAAGGCTCTGAGCCACTTGATCTAGTCAAAAAGGTCCCTGAGCACTGCAGGGGGGCTGGATTGGATGACCTTTAAAGATCCCTTCCAACCTCACACATTCTATGATTCTATCATAAGTAATAAAAACCAGCAGGCGAAGTTGGGCGTGGGTTGTGCTTTACTTCACCTGTTCTTTCAAGTTTTCCCCTCTTAGTTTCCTGTGTGCAGTTTTGGACGAGCTCCTACACTCTGTTGTGCAATCACCTAAGGAAAGGAACCACAGTTATTAATGGCAGTGGCTCTGAAATATTTGTCAAAGCCATTCCTTCTGCTTGTTGCAACTTGGCCTTACTACAGTACCATTGAATCAACAAGGGATAACCCTGGTTTCTTAATATGTCTCTCAGCAAATACTCTGCCAATTTCTTAGATTTAAAATAAGTCATTGAAATTAATCAGTCTATATATTGAAACTTCTATGTTCTTTTGATGATTTCTTTAGCATTCCTCCAACAGGATTGCAAAACCACCCTGCACAATGCACCTGGAGAACAATTTAAATAGATTTTTACAACATATCTGTATCTGAGATACATTTAAAGAAGTATAAGAATATAGATGTCATTTTTTTTTTTCTTTCTGAAACAGTTATTTAAAATAAATCAAAAGTCTTGTGCCCCAAAACAACCTTTTTTCCTGCTGTCCATTAAGGGAGTCTGGGATGAGTTTGTTATCTATAAATAACCACAAAGTATAAGTTTGAAGTTACTGGAGAGAAATCCACTTTGATTTGCATAAATATATATCTATAAATAAAGGTTTAACAGTTGAATACAATTTCTCTGAGGTTTCATAAATTGTTGTTATCACAACACTTTTCTAACTCTCCTCATGGATGTACAAAGACTTTCCATGTTAAGGATGGAACACTAGGCTTCAGAGATTTAAAGTGAAAAAGAAAACGCACCAACAAATCAAACTATTACCTTCATAGATTTATAGAATTTAAAAGGGAATATTTTTATTCTCCCAAAGGAGACCTGTCACTGTCATTATCCTAAATTGGTATAATGAGGGATGATTTGCAGAAAACTCACAACCTCAGAGCTCTTGAGTGCTTGGAGAAGCACAGTCTCATTGTCAAACATTTAACAATGGCTTTGGTTTTGCAATGCACCTTTTTATTTTTATGATGTGTAATGACAGACTTTCTGTTGTCTTTTCAAGATAGAAATCTTCCTTGAAGGGAAAGAAACTGCTTTCAGTGAGATCTGTTCAACAATGGTGCATTTGTTTGACTCAGGACTGGCATGAGTACCTATTAGACTGGAAATGGTTAGAAAACCAGGTAATCATTTACACTGGTGTAATGGGAGAAAACCAGGAAGAACCTTCAGTAACCTGGGAGAATCTGATTTCCATCAGTATTTAATAAATACGTTTTTTAACAAATAAAGACAAATACCATAATTACAAACAATGCTCAAGGGTGTTTACCCAATGACAGTTCTCATAGGCGGTTTGGATGAGAGTGTTTTAATTTGTGGCAAAGTAGTTCAGTAGAGTGGGTAAAAGTGGTGACATTTGACTTGACCTCAAGACCAAGGAAGAGTCCCAGACCTGATGATTTAACAAAGTAGCTGTACCACTAAAGTCCATTTCTTTTCCTTGCCCCTTCTATGAAACCACCATTGGGTGGTTGTTGGCTCTCAGTTCATTTCCTTATGCTCCTTCTTATTCACAAATAAGTGGCTGACAAAACACTTCTGTTACTAAGGTGGGTGATGAATTTAACATCAAATCAGAGGCTCCTGGCTGGCTGGACAGATAGATTTTCACCTTGGTAGAAGGTTGCTCAGTGATTATTGAATTGTTGCCATTGACAGATGGATTCACTGTGGTCCAGCTGTTTACTTGGACAGAACAGCTTTGCTTTTAGACCTTTTAAGCATTTTTGATCTCGAGGCCACCCAAGGGAGAGTTTCAGAGGGACAGATGCCACTTTTACACAAAAGTAAAGGGAATAGAAGCCTAGAGATGCAAGGAACTAGGGACACACCAGATGTAAACTTGTCTGAGGAGAGATGTTCTGGTTATTGGATAAATGTAGTAGTAGGTTAGTCCTTGTGACATTGTCAACAAAGCTTAGGAAGTCGATCTGACATAGACACCTGTCAGTGGTAACAGGAAAGTCTTCTCAAAGCTCATATGCTCTGGAATTTTAAATGAGTGGAGTCTTTCCACATATCCTACTTGGCCCATTATCTGTAGGTCTTACCTGAGTCCCCAGTGATTAAAAGAACCTTAGTTGCTGCCTGTTATAAACTATGTCTATTTTCAATTATTTTAGCCACTATTTTCTTTTCAGTCTGCAGCAGAACTGGTGACAGGGGATATCTGCATGAATGATCCTGTTTAAATGTGTTTCAGCAGAATATGTTGTTTATCAAGTTCCTTGGGATCCAGGAGTCTCTATGACCCTGAATACCTTGGCTATGGCAATGTTGAGAAAATGAAGAGTTCCAGAAAACATCCTGGGCCTCTGGAATTCAGTCACTAAACTGTTATTAAAATACTATTATTAAGTTATTGTAAATTATTTGCATGGCATGTTGAGTGGGTTTGCAGACAGGTCAGCTAAGACTCTTATTTAAAATGCCTGGCCACAGTTCACAGATTGCTAAAGTTCATCCATCATTCCCAATAAGTAGTTTGCAGAAGGCCACTGTAATTGAAGGGCTAAAGAGGTTGAACAATCTATACATGCCCTGTTGGCCTCAATGCAAACCCCCCACACATCTGAATTATTCTGGGGAGCAAGAGGGAGATGAAGTATGGCTGAAAGCAACACCACAAGTGAACAGAGAAAAATTCTGTCTTGTGCTTCCCACATTCCCTAGCTCCTGTACTAGGTGCCCTGGTATTGCTGTCAGACTGCAGAGAGGAGGACCCTGAGGCAAAACCTCTTGGCTCAGTCACGACTCCATGCTTTGGTACCTCGTGTTGTGGCAAGCCTGGAGCATGGCTTTTCTGGAGCATCAGGGTGGGCAGACCTGATCCTCCAGAGCTGGGAAGTGTGTTGGAAGAAAGAGTTGTCTGCACATCCAGGAGACTGTATACTCAACTTGCACATTCCTAACAAGTCATTTCCTTAGTGACAGTAACAACAATAATTTTAGAGTGTTTTCTTCATGTCTGTTTTTAGTGTTTGAGATATGTTCAGAAGTCAAGGAGCACAACTGCAGAAAGGGGTATTTTTTGGTTGGTTTTGTTTTCTCTTCTCTTTTGAAACTCACATTGACACAGAGGAGTTTTTATTTGCAAGAAGATCTGCCTGTCTTAATACTGTTGGCATTTTAAAATCCAGAGACACCATGGGATCTGGGATTGCAGATGGTGCAGGATTCCTAATGTGTCTTGTAAATGGTACCAAGTTGGGAGGTTATCTCTGCAATGAGGGGCATGGTAGGGTAAGCACACCTTGAAGCCTACTCAACTGCAAGGAGAAGGTTCTCCCCAGCTCTC
>NW_009953184.1:88339-91702 GCF_000747805.2 Chaetura pelagica | reverse complement strand
AATTAAGACACAAATTCTGACAGCTACCTCCATATTTTCCACTATACATAGTAGATTTTGAAAACAGTTGATGCAGCCTGGTTTTGGGGGAGTACAATAAATGACCTGCAAATTGGGGCTGCTTTAGCAGGGAGAATAATTTTTTTGGTTTTAGTGTTTGCTGAAGAAACCCTGTAGGATGAACACCCACTTTGCCTCTCCACAATTAAAGATCCTGAATGCAATAAGAGGAGTTTAGCTTTGATGTCCAGGAAAAGAAGACTGACTGAAACTGGCACAAAAATGTGCAGTTTGGCAGCAGGGAGAACTTAAAGAGCTCACAAGGTGCTAGTGAAACAGGGATATAACAAGGAAAAAAAAAAGGAAAGGACTTATGAACTATGACAGAAGGAAATCCTAAGAAGTGAAACCATAAAGATAATGCTAAAGATCAGACTTTATTATCATGTCTGAATTTGGAGTGCAGTCTTGCTTTTAAACTAAAGAAGGGAGTTAGGAATGTGTACAGAGTGACTGAAGTCAAAATATGATTCATGCCATGGAAATGTCTGACTCTTCTTATTAAAAGTAACAAGATTTTAAAAAAAATATCTGCTTATAATTTAATTATAATAATTAACTGGGAGAACTTAAGCCTTGGTGACCAGCAGCAGTACACTCAGTTCACTACCACCACATTATAAATAAAATTCAATGTCATGAAGAACCTTATTATTCCTTCCTCAGAGAGTGCAGTGGGGCTTAGAACAGTGGGTGTGGGTGCATTTCCAGATGTATTTCTAATTTCTGTTCACTTCTGACACAGTGAATAATGATTAAGTTATGAATTGTCATAATGTAAATCAGAATGCATCATATGGCATGGCCTAATATAGGAAAAATGATTTAAAATAGTAATTAAAATGTGTGTACAATTAAAATCTTTCTTAAATATCTACCCCATTTATCAAAAGGGATTTCCAAATGGTGTGTCCCAACTAATTTAGCATCAACTTATCATTTGGAGGGGGAAAAAAAAGATAAAAATATAAATGACAAATGGAAATAGTACTTATGGTTAAAATACAGAGTTCCCATTTGCTATTTTAACACTTTGATTTGAAACATTAATTTAAATGGAAATCCCTGATAACTAAGCAGCAAGCTTAATTAAAATCCAAGTCCTGCTTTGGACTCCTTGTAGTGATATCTACAAATCTCACCAGTGGTTTGAAGCCAAATTTCAGTCTCTCTCTAGTGAACTCTTCCTTACTCTTATGCAACGACTTTTTTCAGTAACTCACCACTATTAAGTGGTTCCAGCCTAGACCTGAATCTTTATCCTTTCATCAAAACACTGATCAGGATTGACTCAGCCCTGAAATGCATGGATGGTAAAATTGGAGCTCACACTGTGCACTGCTTGTGTATTTTACATTAAGCCTCTCAGTGGTATCTAAGAAAATGGAAGTGATTTTTCTTAGCTTCAGCTTTTCGGGTTCTTTCGTGGTTGAACGTATCAGGGCACAGCACCAAATTAGGAATTAGGATTTGCTGAGAATTCCCACGTGGGATGCCAAATGATATGATGGTTATGTATTGAGGGAGAGGGAAGTAAAGGGGATGAAAAAAAGAACCACAATAAGAGTTTAACAAATTAAACTGACAATGCACCATTTAATGTGCACGATAAGAACGTATTGATTTAATGGCAAATGAAATAGGAAGAGAACTTGCAGCCCATTTTCTTACTGAAAAATGTTCCTCATCACAAAATTAGAATATATACATTTCTAAGACCCATTTTCATCTGCTCTGTCGAGAGCAGTGGAATTATTCTACCAGTTTATAGTTAAAATTATGAGCATCAAGAGTGAGGAATAGCACATACAAGAAAAGAAAAAGAAAAAAAAAGGCATTTACGTCATAAGAAGATCTTGGGTTTATGAGTTCTGGAGTCTATGATCTGCTGTAGCTGTCTGAAGTCACCACCACCTTCATGAACTTGTCCCCACCTCTTGAATCTGCCTGCTGAGCTACTTGTGAGGGTGCTCTCCAACCTGTTGTATCACACGACCTTGGTTACCAAAACCTTATTATTTCAGATAACCCAGTTTAATTGGAATACATTGGGTTAGCCAATGCTGGTCTGATCAGCTTGGTGGGCAGATGAGAGGCAGAGCAGCATGGATTAGCATCTCTAAACTGGGACTAATATTCATTTCAGCATGGCTAGAGATGGAGAGAGAGATGTTCACAGCCTAGTGAGGGTGCCAAGAGCTGACAGTTGTTCTAAACAACTTTGTAGGCACAAAGGTGGGCATCTCATTTCTGCAAAGGGTCAGCAGAAGGAAACAATTAACTTTTTTTTTTTTCCTGAAAAAAATCTCAGCTACTTTCCAGCTAATACAAACAAGTTCTATTAACTCTCTGGAAAATTCCTGAAAAGGAAAATACTATGAAAGAATAATAAAGAAAATTTTGTGTTATTCACTATACTGGTGATCAGAGGAGTTGCAGCTGCTGTTCAGAGCTAAATTAATCCCATGTGTATCTTCAATACCAAAGTTATCAAGATATGAAGCACTGAACTCCCTCATTTCTCACACAAGTCAATCAGAGCAGAAGTTGCTACATATGTCTTCAGAAATGTGGGCCTTTCACTGGCTTTGTAGCTTCACTGGTATACAAAATAAGAGTGGTAATCCTGGTTCAAATATGCATTGTATCTTGAGTAACAAGGTATATTTCTTTGTAGATAAAATAGTCCTAAAAGGCTATGATAGTTTTCAGGAGGTCTTGTGAGCAAATGTGTGAGCAAACTGGGGCATCTGGTTTGCTTTGGAAAACAGATTTAAAAAGGGAGAGGGGAAAAATACCCAACACATTAATTTCAATTTTAGAGACATGCTGATCTGTTTTAAAAGACAAGAAGGATGCTGGCCTTTTGGATTGGAGCTGGATGGCTGATACTGAGTAATGTATTATTTAGGGTTTATTCTTCTACATATTTATGACCTGTAAGTCCTAATGTCCTGGTTTGGTTTGATTTATTATTTTTTTTTTTTTTCAGGAGGCCTACAGGAAAGCTGGGGAGGGACTTTTTAAAAGGGCATGTAGTGAGAGGACAAAGGGTAATGTATTAAAACTGGAAGAGGGAAATTTAGGTT
Source organism: Chaetura pelagica (assembly GCF_000747805.2). Taxonomy (NCBI): domain Eukaryota; kingdom Metazoa; phylum Chordata; class Aves; order Apodiformes; family Apodidae; genus Chaetura; species Chaetura pelagica. Next base: position 88,553 of record NW_009953184.1, on the reverse strand, counting down.
AGACATTAGGAGGAAATTCTTCACTATAAGGATAGTGAGACACTGGAACAAGTTGCCCAGGGAAGCTGTGGCTGCCCCATCCCTGGCAGTGTTGAAGGGCAGGCTGGATGCAGCTTAGAGCAACCTGGTCTAGTGGGAGGTGTCCCTCCCCATGCAGGGGAGTTGGAACTAAATGATCATTAAAGTTCCTTCCTGCTCAAATTATTCTATAATT
>NW_009953184.1:36057-87109 GCF_000747805.2 Chaetura pelagica | reverse complement strand
TTTTTGTCAAATGCTGATTTGGATGGGTAGGTGCTGTATTTCTGTGAGAAGCCAACCTGTGAAGCTGTGCCTGGCTCCAGCAATATTAGGGAAGTTATTTTAACAGACTGAACAAAATCCTCTAAATAGTCTTTGATTTGCATGACTGCTCCACCTGCTTCTCAAGGCACAATTTCTTAGGTGTCATGTCTGCTGAGCTTGAATGATATATTAACACAAGGCTGGAGCAAATGAAGACCTGAAAAGAATTTAAATTTTATCTAATATAGGGAAAGTAAAGGGAGGAGTTTGGAGCAGCAAGAAAAACCTCTTTTACTGAACACTTCATGTTATTTGACCTTAATTTACTTCCCCATATAAGATGTTACTAATCAGCTGAGTGTAGTTTTGGCAAACCTGTGCTCTTTGGGTTGAAATATTTTTATGCTGTGTGTCTGCCTCAAATCTCCCTCTTCCTTTCTCCCCACCTCCCCTCCTTCCCGATGGAAAACACAGAGAACTAAGGCACAATTAATCCAATGCTTTGAGATACATAATTTTGGAAGATCTACTTGTGCTCTCAGCTCAACTGGCTGTGCTGGCTGTGTCTTAGTGACTATACAAGGAATCTGTGGAAATTAGCTGTTTTAGAGGTATACACTTTAATGGAAGGACTCTCACCTGAGGCCCTGAAAGACCTCCCATGTCTTTGAAACATGAGTCAACCTATTCAAAACTGAGCAGTGGGCATCTTGGAGATGGGGGAGATTTCAGCCTGATTGAATTTACATCCTGATATCCTAGGGTTCACTGATGTGCATGACAATAAGATGTGAAAGCTTCTCAGTGGAAAGGAGCAACATTTTGGTTGTCTTCTGGACCATATGGAATATTCCAGTTCCACATCATTTTTAAAGGAAAGTGTGAATGATACCAGGTTCAGTTGCATCTGCTCTGATGACCATTATGTCACTTTATAAGCTTCATCATCACACATTTTTAACTTTCACTTTAACAGCCACATTCAATATAGTAAACCCCCCTACTTTTTTACAGATCCCATTGACTCTTGCTCCCATAGCTTCTGCATATAAGAATTCTGCTGCAGTAAATTGGAGTTCCACAGAAGTGAAAACAATGTTATACTGAATACAACTGATCTTGTCTAGTGTGGTTTGGTAGGTTTTGGTTGGTTGGTTGGTTTTTGACATCTCTTAAATTAGTAACAGAAGAGAACTTAGCCAACAAATTTTGCATGGATGCTTATATGTATATAAATATATATATTAAACTGAGTTGCTCCTGCTTTGTTCAGACCTTCTCAGGTATTCAATAAGGGCCATATTCTACCACCTTATTGGGTCAGCTGACTGGGTACCATAGGGCCGTCTTCTTTTGTGGAACTGACGCATGGAAATCCATGAGCAGGTCATGAAAATGATTATAGGAATCATCAGCTTTAATCACAGGCTGACAAGTTGCTCAGGGAAATTGTGGAAACCCCATCTCTGGAAGCGTTCAAGGCCAGGTTGGATGGGGCTCTGAGCAACCTGGTGTAGTGGAAGGTGTCTCTGACCATGGCAGGATGTTGGAATTAGATGATCTTTAAGGTGCCTTCCAGCCCAAACCATTCTATGGTTCTATGATAAAGTGAAATAATTTTTTTATGCTACCCAAGATACTAGGACTTTCAGCTTTTTCAAAAAGCAAACTAACGAGAGACAGGTGAAGGCAAAGAGATGAGAGGGTTAGGATTACCTGCAAAAGTCTCATCATTGTGCCCTCTGATGTGTCTTTGCTTTGTGAGACAGTGTGCAAAGACTTTTGTAACCTGCTGAAATAAAGAAAACAAACAAACTAACCAACAAAACAAAACAAAACAAACAAACAAAAAACAAAATGAAGCAAAAGATCCCACAACATTTTATATATTAATTCGATTTCCTGCTACAAATTGAAGGAAAGAGATTTGAACTGCCCTTTGTGGGAATAGGAGCTTTTCTGCTGAGGCCCAAAAGCTTCCTCTCTGTCCATGTGTCTAAGCAGCAATCACCCGCATCTCCCACTACCAAGAAAAGCTCTGCATTTTTCAGTGCTTCTGGATGGGTGGGAGAAGGAAAGGCCAGGAACATGTTGCAGTTTCCTCCTAAGACAAAAGTTCACTCTGTGCTTTGAGGTGGCTGGATGGGAGCCAGCTGTGAGTAAGGCAACCTATGTTTATTACACTGCAATAATCCACATGTCAGACTAAGTGGTTTACAAAATATTCACATTATATAAAGTCCTCTTAAAATTGTAATCTCTTTTGACTATCTTCTTCTTTCTGGAAGACACTTCCAGGGTCTCTCTCTGCTGATGGTGTGAAGCTTTCTTCTAAAATCCAGCTTAATATTTTTCCCCACTTTAATTTCAGTTGCTTTTCTTCCTCCTTTGATTATATTTCTGCTATGCTCAGGGCTGTTCCTAATCAACACAGATTCTTATGAACTAATCAAACTGATTTTCTGCTTTATTAGCTCTCTGGTTTCCAAGATGAGTAGCACGTTGTCCCAGAGCAAGGCTAACCAATGTTCTGCTCATCATTTGTTCACTATGGAGGGAGCTAAAGAAAACTAGCTTGGATAGAGATGTTTCATTTTAAACAGTTAAATTTATGTGACATGAATTCCATTCCTTGTATTGCCAGAACACGTGCTGGGGAAGGTCTTAACACTGTCCAAATGTAATGAGTTCATTAACCACAAGATGGGATACAGCTGGGAGAACTTGGGCTGTTTGGGGTGCAAGAGAGGAGGACAATAAGAAATGTGGGTGGGAAAAAAATGCATTATGCAACTTGTTGGTGCTTATGCAGTGAATTAACCTTGTCTTTCAGTGTAGGAATGAAAAAAAAAAATAAATAATATTTTTACCTCCTTAGAGACAAAAGAGACAGGATTGTAGTCCTGGTTCTGCTTTGGGTTACATCTCCCTGAGAAGTTACCAATATGCACTTGAGGAATCACAAAATTAGGGGAATCATTTTCTTTACCCAGCAAGGAATCAGAAAACATTATATCTGTTCTTCTTTTCACCCAGATGGGCTGAACTTTGGCCCATGAAAGCTTTCTGTGTTGTTGCTTAGAAGTGTGGAAGAGGCCAATAGCTATTCACTTGGGACATCACCATAGATTTGCCAAGTCAAAGTGCTCGGTGAAGTACAAGCTCATACTCAGAATGACTCTGATCTTTGCCTTGGAAAATAGCAAGGAATTGTAGGTGTAAGACAAAGAAATAGAATTCAATCATCTTTTCTGAAAACCTTGGTTATTTTTCCACAATTCCAAGCATCTTTCTGTCAATTCCAAGGTTATGTCAAACTGCTTCTGCACGACAACCTCACATATTCTCTCCTTCGGCATCAAATGATTTCTCATTGTCACCTTCCAAGGTGACATTTAACTCCCATTTCACTGCTTATTTTATTGCATTGGTTCTGCTTTTAGGTGAGAAAGGTAAACTTGTTTCCCAGAGACAATACGAGGTTGGTGTGTTGTTCAGAGACTGTCTTTCCCTGAAGTCCCTCACCAGCTGAGAGGCCACTGGAGTCTGACTGTACTAAACAGTGAAATGCCTTGTTAAAGACACCCCTGGTATTTCCTCAGAGCTTAAAGCATGAAGCACCTTGCACAGAAGCTACCTGGGCTCTGGGGAGCAATGGCAGCTTTATAATGACAGCTTTATCTCCAGATAATCAGTTTAGCACATTAACAGAGCTCATTAAAGGTGTTCAGGGTGGCTTCACCCTCCAGTAAATAGATTGTTTTGATTTAAGGAGTAGGTTTGAAGGTACTGTTTAGGTACTGCACTGGGAATCATCTGTAGACACAAAGGGAATATAAGGCTCTGGTCCAAAGCTGTGCTTTTCATAGAAAGTTTTGGGTTGGAAGGGACCTTAAAGTTCATCTAGTTCCAATTCCTCTGCATGGGCAGGGACAAATCCCACTAAATCAAGTTGCTCAGAGCCTCATCTAATTTCTGTTCTTACTCTTTCCTCTGGCTCTGAATGATGTCTGCTGACCTGTGATGCTGTTAAGCAGAGATACATCCATCCAGACAGGTTCAAAGCAGAGACAGTGTTAGATGGATGGGTAACAGCAGCCTTATGAGCTCCTATGTAAACAATTGTTGCAGCTCCAGCCAGGCAGGAAATGCAGCCCACCAGTCAAGGAACTCAAATTAATCAAGTAACACTTGTAAAACTTTGATATGCCAGATAAAGAACACATTTTACTGCTTGTGGAGTAATGTGAAGGACCCTGCCAAGCAGCACTTAAAGCTCTGCTGGAATAGAGCAACATGTTGTTACCTTTACGATCCCATATTAGTTGTATATTAGCTAGGAAGCATTGCATACATCACAGATGCTTCAAAAGGGTAATTGACCTGCCTGTGAAGATACAAATTTCTCCTATAATTTTTTACTTTGCCTACTAATGCTTCTTACATGCACTGTAATTTATAAATATTTCCCTGCAACCGTGGTCTTGAGTTAAAGAAGTCGTGCCATTTCACCAGGTCTCTGGGGAAGTCAACAATGTAAGGGCACAATAAATCTGATCAACAGTACAATAGGGAAAATAATGGCAATCGAGGCAAGAATTGCTGGATTAATTTTATGGGTGATGTTATATGGGAAATCTGCCAAGAAGAGCAAACCTGTGCACAGGGAGATGTGAATTGTATTCCAAAGCCTCTGATTCCATTAGTCCATGGCTGCTGTAGTTGCAAAGATAAGCTAGAAAATCTTGACCTGTAGATGAACAGTCCACTCATTATCCTCCTGAATTTTCAGAGGGCCTGAAGCAACAATTCCAACAACCAGTCTTCCAAAGTCATCATAATGTCTAAGTGTTCAGATATCCAGAACAAACTTTCTGGTATGAGGAACATCTGATGTTTTATCATACCCATGTGGGAGAAGCTGCATAATATGAAGAATTGTTATAGCATGAACATTTTTGCCTCTTAAAAAAGCTAGGCTTTTTAACTAGAATTTGTTTAAAAACTCAAGTGTTGATTAGTTTTTGACATGGGCTTCACGATCACAAATAGGATGGGTGGGATATTGTGGATTTGGATTTTCAGAAAGGTCTTGACAATGTCATTACTGAAGAAGGATTCTACCTGGAAGGAAAGCAGGCATCAGCTGAGATTGGAAGAGCTGAGGGGCTCAGACAGGACTAATTTACCTTAATTAAAGAGATTTTCACACATCTGTTGGCCTATGGTAACTTCTTGGGTGTTCTCTTTGCCTACAGTGGACACAGGGCAATGAAACATAGATTACTGACAATGAAAGAGAACCAAAACTAAATGATACTGTCTTGATTTGACGTGAACCAAGAGGGTCACATACACTTAGTGTGTATCAGCTGAGACATGACAGCTTTGCAAGCTGCAAAAATTTTACTGTGTGTCTGAGATCTAAACAAAGAGAAAATAAAGCAGCAGGAGAATATGATTCGTTCTCAGAATTAATAGTGAGTGCCTCAAGGAGCTATGCTGCCCTAGCCTGATGTAAAGTCTGAAAGGGAACAGTATGTTAGCAAAATTAGCAGATGATCAAGAAATTAATCAGATCTTCAGAAAGTGTAAATTGAGATATCTTCCTCAAATTGGCTGAGTGACACTTATTAGAATTTGTCCTAGAATAGTTTTGAGAAGGTTGGGGTTTTTTTGAATATGAGGAAAATTCTATAAAACTGGAGGGGTAGGAAATGCAAAAGCTGTCATATAAAACTGGAGGGGTAGGAAATGCAAAAGCATTTATGCAGTTATGGGTTATGCAGAAGTGATAAGGAGTGTACTTTGTAAGGACAAATTATAATACTCTTACATCTTCAGGGAATTTCAATTTAATTGAAACCACTCAAAGGAAAAGAATAAAAAAAAAAACACTCCACCAAAATGATAATCAGGGACAGCTGAGGTAAAACATGCTTGCAAGTTATTAGGCTGTGTTAATAAAAGGAATAAAGATAGTGCTGAAAGTAAGAAAAGGCCACTACAAAGACAGAAGTCAGTGCTCTGTTTTGCTTCTCATTAGTGCTTTGGTGTCTTCAATTTTGGGATGGAATTTTCTTTCTTTGGCCTTGTCAGGCAGAGTAACCAGAGGAAAATAATAAACAGAGTCTGTCACTAACTCACTTCAACCAAAGTCAGGCATCCAGTATTAGGATATACAAATTCACACAAACCTGAGCAGGGGGGTTGGACTGGGAAGATCTCAGAGGTCCCTGCCAACCCCTAGCTCTGTGAAACCCCCTTAGAATTCATCCTTTCTTCTTGCAAACCCATATTGCTCTGATTTCTTCTTTACACAAGCTCTCTTAGAAGTCCATTCAATTGATAACTCTGATTCATATAGAAATATTTGGACACCTGAACTCTTGTGCACATGTGGGAGTCACAGCATCTGCAATTTCTTATTTTTGTAATCACACCTTTGGCTTCATCTTTTAAAGGGGATTTCATAGGTGTTTTTTGTATGTCGTGGGAGGAAAAAAATGACCCAACCCACAACAATCCTCCAACTTCCAGATAGAAAAAGGACCAATCCTGAGTATTGCTCACAGACCTGGTTATTCTTTAACACAAGTTGAATATATTTATGTCAATTATTTCCATGCAAAATTGCTGCTAGGATTGTATCAGCTTCTTTTTCACATTTATTTATTTTCCTGAAGTCAAAAGCAACAATTTTCCTGTACAGTGAAAACACTGGATATTAGAAGAAACTACCTGATTGCATCTGTCATTAATGGGCATTTTGCAGCACATGAGCCCCACATCAGGTTATGTGTTAGAACATTGGCTGGGTGTCCTACAGACTGAACTCTTCCTTGTGGACAACCCTGTGACAAAATTCAGGTTGCTGCTTGCCAGCTCTTTCACCCAAAGTTGTGTTTCCACCTGAGGTTCTCAAGATGTTCGTTCATAGCTGAAAAGGGCTCACTTGTCACCTGTACCAGTAAATCCTTTCTGAACATTCACTTTTTAGACCACCTGATGTAATTACCCTTCAAGTCCTGTTTTGTCACTGATAACAGGCATGGTGAGTGGGAACAAGGTCACTAGGGACTTCTCCAGTTAAGCATGCAAGGGCAGAAATGTGAATAAATATCTTGATTTTTAAAACAAAGCTAGATTCTGAGCTGCTGTGATCCATGTGGTTACTTTAATTTCAGTGAAATTACAAATCACAGACTGGGTTGGAAGGAGCCTCATAGATCACCTAATTCCAATCCCCCTACATAGGCAGGGACACCTCCCACCAGCCCAGGTTGCCCCAAGCCCCATCCAACCTGGCCTCGAACATCTGAAGGATGGGGCAGCCACAGCTTCTCTGAACAACTTGTTCTGGCATCTCAGCACCCTCCACAGTGAAGAATTTCTTCCTAATGTCTAACCTAAATATCTTCTCTTTCAGTCTGCAAAAGTTCTTCCTCATCCTCTCACTCTGTGCCCTTGTGAAAAGTCTCCCTCCAGCTTTCCTGTAGCCCCTTCAGGTACTCAAAGGCCTTTATAAATTTTCCCAAGAGCCTTCATTTCTCCAGGCTAAACAACCCTAACTTTCTCAGCCTGTCCTTGTAGGAGAGGTCCTCCAGCTCTCTGATCATGTTTAGTTATTACATCTGATGATCTTTGATTATTACTTCTATTCATCAATTATTACAAGATTAATGTTAGTAAATGCAAGCAACCCAAAATATTTAAACTCCAAGAAATAAGTGGTATATTAAAGGCAGTAGAAAGACCATGATGTTGTTCTTTTTATTTGCCTTAATAGGTTTGCTCTTTACAGACTATTTTCTGTGTGGAACTTTGGAGCTCTTACAGTCTGGTATTCAGTTAAATTTTCTTTTTCTGTTACTTTAAATATTTCAGCATCAACTTGTTGACACCATAAACAGCCTCATTCCTCTCAAGTCTTTGCAGTAGGTCAGACTTTGCTATTTTGGGTTTCCTGTTGCTGAGCCATATACTTCAGAAGGGACTGGAGGTGGGGTTATTTGATCCAAACTTAGCCATCCACAATGTAAATGTCAACTTATGAGCTCGCTGTTAAGAATTCCTTTCCACTCATGGGAGAGAAGGAGACAGTTTAAAGTAGATAGTTAAAATAGGTCAGACAAATTGCTTTCTTCATGTGTCTGCTTCTCTCTGTCGACTACATGAAAAGAGGCAATGAGCTCATATGTGAGTACCTGTCTTGTAGGTTTCTAAAATTAGGTGATGTCCTAGGTCACTGAAGGGTTACTGCTCCAACTCTGCTTGTTTCTTGTTGCCATATGTCTCAGTAGACATGAGGGAGGTTCACCATGTGTGTTAATATAGATTATGAAGGTGGCATAGTACTTTGGGAAATTTCAGGAAGGAAATAACAAAATGCACTGGATTTCACACCTTGTACTGAGAGCCCATAGGTAGAGCATCACATACTTACCTGTTCAGGTATAAATCAAAGATGTCCATCTAGCTAGCTGTGTGCCATTAGAGAGCTGCAGAGATCCCTTCCCTGGGGAGAACTTGGAAATGCCAAGGGAGTGGTTTATGAGCCAGACTGACTGGTGATACCTGAATTATTCTCCTCAGCACCTTCTTGCTTTTGCTTCCCCTCATTCTCCAGCCATGCTTATTCTGCATAGGGAAATATTCTTCGTGTTGCTACTTCTGGGGTAACTGTGCATGGAATGGGTGACTTTGCTGCAATGTAGAGCATTCAGTCTGCAAAAGCTCAATTGATCCTGCATATTGTCAGAAGCTTTCAAATTTCCACACTTGTGTAGAGGCTTGGTCATGATGCAGGAGAAGGATGTGGGTAGCCCTGACTAGAAACTAAATTAAGATTAGTTAAGCAATAAACACACATTTGATCAACCACTAGTCCAAGCCATTGCAGGTGAGCTTTGAAATGTATTGCTTCCCTTTCAAACCACTGGCACACATCCCAGAGGACCTCAGGATCCTAGCAGATCAGGTTGTTTCTTTCCTTCGGGTGAGATCCCAACAGCTCCTCATAACTGCCTTACAAAGTCACAAAAAAAACCCTTTTCATTCATCTTACACGGGTCCATTTTGTCTGAGATGCTGTCTGACAATTCCACCCCTTACTTGATCTGGTGAGGTTTGATTCTTTTAAGCAGTGATTCCTTTCTGCCTCCCTGGGTGTAGGCACATCCTACTTGGAAAGGACTCACTACTTGTTTTTGTTGGTTATTGACATCATACTGTGCACTTGGCACTTCTGTGTTTCTCATGGCACAGTTCTCAGTAGCCTTTGGGCTTCTGCAACATAACCCACATATGAGCTCAGCACTCCAGACTCCCCTTTTACTCAGGGGAAAAAAAAAAAAAATGGGCACTTGCAGCACAAGATGTTAACAAGTTGTTTTTTATTTTCCCCCCCTGTATTTAATCCATGGTTGAAAAAATCCCCTGAAGCCCATTGAATTTTAGTAATAATCAGCTGATTTCAGATTCTCATACAATTCAACAGCCCATCTGTATCACCAGAGTTAATTGAAGACTTCTTTTTTACATTGGGGAACTGTATATACACAGCTGAAAGGTGCCTCCTTCATGCTATTGATTGTTCTGACCTCACTAATTTTAATTACAGTAGCAGATGCAGCTAAAACAGCATGAAGCACCAGTATCTCAAATTTACTAATTGAATTACAAGATTTGGCCACTAGTGTCTTCAGAAGACAATATGATAATTCAAGCTTCCCCTCCAAATCCCAGATTCAAATATTTATGTCTTTTCCCAGTACCAAATGGAAACAAAAATGTTTCATAAACATTGCCCACATTGCTTAAAAGTTGTGTTTTTTTTTTTTTTCTAATAAAACATAGCTGATGGTAGCAATTTGTGAGATAAGTAGCCTTTTCTTGGTAACACTCTGCACCCATGTACATCATATCATGGCAGGAGCTGCTAAACGATACGTGGAGGTTCTGCTACAGGTCTAGGGCATAAGTTCATGGAACTGGTAGTTGTTATTACCTAATAAACACTTGAGCCTCTGTGGACAGTACAAAGGCCCCAGCTCAGTTTTTGATGCATGACTCAGTTTTTTTCCATTACTACCTTGAAGGAAAAAGTTAATTCAATTCCTTTACTTTCTCTGTAAAATGTGAAAGAAAGGCAATGAAATGGGTTGAAGGTGTTCTTGTCTCTTTAGAAGTTCCTTTGAAACTAAGATAAAAAAGAAAACAGCCACTCTTCGAACCTGGTGAATGGCAGATTAAAGTAAAACTGGGTCTTTAAGTATTGGAAAGAATGTGTTTTAAAGGTTGCCACTTTCCCACAGGGTGTCTGGGCTCCACAGTACAAGAGGGACAGGGATCTACTTGAGAGGGTCCAACGGAGGCTAAGAGGATGATGAAGGGACTGGAACACCTGCCTTATGAGGAAAGGCTGAGAGACCTGGGGCTTTTTAGTCTAAGGAGGAGAAGACCAAGGGGGAACCTAATTAATATCTATAAATACATGAAGGTCAGGCATCAAGAAGGCAGGGACAACCTCATGTCACTTGTGCCTTGTGATAGGATGAGAGGCAATGGATTCAACCTTAAGCACAGGAAATTCAACATGAGGAAGAACTTCTTTCCTGTGAGGGTGACAGAGCCCTGGGACAGGCTGCCCAGAGAGGTTGTGGAGTCTCCTTCTCTGGAGACATTCAAGACCCACCAGGATGTATTTTTGAGTGATCTGCCCTAGTTTCTTTGGTCCTGCTCTGGCAGGGGGGTTGGACTTGGTGATCTTTGGAGGTCCCTTCCAACCCCTAATATTCTGTGATTCTGTGATCTGCCCATCCACCCTTTCATTGAATATAAATTGTATTTCTGATGCATCGCAGTCAGACTCTAAGGAGACAATTCAATCTCCACACCACCCTCTCTCCTGGCTGGCTTGGCTTGCACTCAGGAGTGCAAATGGTCAAAAAATTATCTCAAATCCAATGTCTGCTAATGCATCTGCCTGGTTTTCTGTTGCTCCTGTTAATGGAGTGGCTTTTTCTTTTTCCAGCTCCTCACTGCTGAATGTCACCACGGATGTTTGCTGGTCTCCTCAGCTGAGATCTTATCAGTGCTTCATTATTTGATAAACCATCAGGAATACGGTTAAGTAATTAAATTCAGTACCAGAGCAGAGAGCAGAGTGAGAGTGACTGATTGAGTGAGGATGGAAAAAAGCAGAGCAGTTTAGGGGAATTTTATGAATCATTGTTCTCCATTTAGTCAGGATCTGGAAAAAGAAGACAAAAATTTAGAGTAAGCTTAATTTTCCGTTTTTATTTTTTAATTGAAAGACTCTCTCCTTTCTAAATGCTGATGTCTTGACACTGTGTTGCAGTCATTGATTGTAAAAGCTCCTTTACATTTACCTGTGCTCACAGAGGTGACACATGGTGGAATGTAGGAAACCTACATCAGACAAGAAGAATATAAGTAGGGCCTAAGCATTCAAAGGCTTCATTTACACTTGGAAATGTAACAGATGAGAGCCAGTTGTCTGGCTCTGAGTCAAACTGGTGTGGCACAGCTCATTTCCAAGGGGCTAAACTCTCCTACCTTCCTACACAGAGAGGCTGCAGCTAAATTACTGTAGATTTTCATAAAATCCTAAAAGCATGGTAGGTTTGGGTTGGAAGGGGCCTCAAAGATCATCCAGTTCCAGCTCCCTGCATGGGCAGGGACACCTCCCACCAGCCCAGGCTGCTCCAAGCCCCATCCAACCTGCCCTTCAACACTTCCAGGGATGGGGCAGCCACAACCCCTCTGGGCAACCTGTTCCAGTGTCTCACCACCCTCACACGAAAGAATTTCTCACTAGTGTCTAACCTAATCTCCTCTCTTCCACTTTTAAACCATTACCCCTTGTCCTATCTCTACATGTAATATATCTTGGAGGAATCAGGTCTATAGGGCAGAGATACACTGATGGGGTGTGGTGTGTTAGCCTTGGTTGGATGCCAGGTGCCCACTAAAGCTGTTCTGTCACTTCTCCTCAGCTGGACAGTGGAGAGAAAACATGACAAGAAGCTGATGGGTTGAGATAAGAACAGGGACAGAAATTACTGTCACTTGCAAAATAGATTTGACTTGGGAAAATTAATTGAATTTATTACCAGTTGGATTAGAGCAGGGTAATGATAAATAGAAATTAAATCTTAAAACACCTTCTCCCCACCCTTCCCTTCTTCCCAGGCTGACCTGCCCTCCCCATTTCTCTACCTCCTCCCTCCTAATTGCAGTGGGAGATGGGGAATGGGGGTTGGGGTCAGTTCATTGCATGTTGTCTCTGCCCCTCCTGCCTCCTTACTCTGTTCCCCTGCTCCAGCGTGGGGTTCCTCCCACAGGAAAAAGTCTTTCTCTAACATGAGTTCTTCACACAGGCTGCAGTTCTTTACAAAATTCTCCAGCATGGGTCCCTTCTGCAGGGTCACAAGTCCTTCCAGAAAACCTGCTCCATCATGGGTTCCTCTCTACCTGGGGCTACAGGTCCTGCCAGGAGCCTGTTCCAGCACAGGTTTCCTACAGGGTCACAGCCTCCTTTGGGTGCACCCACCCACTCTGGTGTGGGTTTTCCATGGGTCACAGGTAGATATCTGCTCCAACATGGATCTCCACGAGTTGCAGGGGGCAGGCTGCCTCACCATTGCCTTCACCAGGGGTTGCAGGGGAATCTCTGCTCTGGTGCCTGGAGTGCCTCCTCCTGCTCCTTCTTCAATGACCTTGGTGTCTGCAGAGTTGTTTCTCTCACATCTTCTCATACCTCTCTTCTGGCTGCTGTTGTGCAGCAGTTTGTTTTTTTCTCCTTCCTAAATATGTTATCATGGAGGTGCTACCATCACTGATTGACTCAGCCTCGTCCAGTGGTGGGTCCATCGTAGAGCCTGCTGGCATTTGCTCTATCAGACATAAGGGAAGCTTTTAGCATCTTCTTGCAGAAGCCACCCCTGTAGTCCCCTGGCTACCAAAACTTTGCCATGGAAACCCAGTACAAGGGGAACCATCTCACATGAGGGACAACTGAGGAAAGAAAACTAATTAATAGGAAAACATATCTCCATGTTAAAAAACCTGACTCTACATAAGGCATCAACTGACACCTCTGTGTCACCAGAGTATGAAGATCTGCAGGATTGTATTTTAAAAGATAATGAGGATTGGATCCAACCAGAGATTGGAACAGAGAGGTTCTCTTCAATTAAAAACTGTTTGAGGAATCATCATGACTTAGAGTTTTAAAACACTGTGTTATGGCAGGAGGTGTTAGGATGGAGCTAATGTCAGGTATGCAATTCTGTTGATGTCCTGAACACTTGTCTAAATCCTTGGCAGAGACCAAGAGATGGAAGTCACAATTATGCATGACCTTGTTGTCCATGTAAGTCAATCCTCTCTTGTGTCAAGGATCAATCTGCAGCCTGACAGTAAAATTAATTATTTTGGAATTCTATTGCTGAGTTCTCAAAAAGCTCTCAGATTATTAACAGCTCTGCTCATGGATTTTCTTATCTGGAAAAGTGATCTCTGGGAGTTAATCATCCTGTCACAGTCTCCTAAAAAGCCCCAGATAGTTGTGTTTTTGAGACACTAATGAAAATCATGAAGTTCAAATCACAACTTCAGAAATTAAGCAGACAGGTCGTTTTTCTGGTTCAAATGAATCCATCCTGCCTTTTCCCTTGGGTGCAATTCAGGTGTTTGCAGATACAGAACCTGATTCAGTAGTTTCCATGATACAAGTCACTGATCATACAGACATGTCCTTTGGCTTTAAGTTAAGTATTCAAGACCACAGCAGCAATTCAGACAAGTATGGTTGCTCTCTAATATGTACAACTCACCGTTCAAGTGTTGAGGTCTCTGTTTGCTACCCATTTCTTTTTCATTCTCTTATATTTTTTTTCCATGTTTATATAATTCTCCTCTTCCATTGCAGAGATCTGAGCCTTGATGTGAGGACCTTACCAAAAGATCTGCAGACAGTGAGTGCTTCAGCCCTAATAATATTGTCAACAAGCAAAACTTCACTGCAGTTCCTAAAGCAGGAGAGAAGATGGCCGTCAACTGGAAGATCTGCTTCTTCACTCTCATATTGCTTCCCATGGTAAGGAAAGTTTTTATTTACACTGTACTGATATAAATCCATGTTCTCAAAGTCAACACTTGCTAAGAGTGAAGGAGCTGTTGCTGACCCTGATTCTGACTATTTCTATATGGTCCAATAGGGTATGTTAAGGCTTTTTCAAACTCCTTTGTGGATACAATAGAACTGTGGTCACTGCTCATCCTGTAGAAGGGCAAGTCAAATCCTTGAGGGAATCTGGTTACTGTTTGTACCTGAGATTAACAATAAAATAAAATCAAGTAATAGTTAAAAAAATCCCAAACCATAATGTGGCTCCTGTTTCTAATCCATCGGTTTAAGATTGTTTTTTCTTGGGCAGATGGGATAAAATTAGAGATTCCCATCAGCCCTGGGATATCTAAGCCTTGAGATATTTCAGCCAGTGCTTCTGGATGCCTCCAGTTTCAGAGGGTCAATTTTATGAAACCATACAAGTGGGTCTCTCAAACCCTTTCATTACTGTTTTGAAGAACCTCATCTCTTAATGAAGATTACGGGGATTTATTTGCTTTGAGCAACCTGCTCTAGTGGGAGGTGTTCTGGCCCATGCAGATACGGGGATTTATTTGCTTTGAGCAACCTGCTGTAGTGGGAGGTGTTCTGGCCCATGCAGGGGGTGTGAACTAGATTATCTTTAAGGTCCCTTCCAACCCAAACCATTCCATGATTCTGTGAGAAGCGATTACTTAGAAAGTAACATGCTATCCCATGAATCTCTCAGTCTAACATGTCTGGGGATTGTAAATCTATTCCCACCCATTGTTCTCCTCTGCATGGTGGCTGGATCTGGCCTCTCATACCACCCAGGAGACCACTGAATAAAGCATGTTTTTCACTGTATAATAAACCCTAAAATAAACTCATCTTGCATTTCATCTCAGTTCTTTGCTAGACCATGGATCATACCTTTGCTTTTCATCACCTCAGAAGAATTGCACAGGGAGATTCTGTGACAAGCAGCATAAGTGTTTCAATCCTCTATCTCATTCTCATTAACAGCCTTTTATAGCTTGCATGCAAATGCTTTGCAATTGCTTAATATACAGATATTCTCAGGCACTTTAATAGCTAGGTATTTAAAAACATTCTTGACCTATATTTTGGTTTTATGTTTAAATAAGAACTAGTTAATAGGGCAGAGATGTGACTAGACTAACTCTTAGGAGTTTCTTGCTCATGTATCAATTGTATGACCTGCCTGTTACAATGCACAGTGGTCAGCATACAGAGCTTGCCTTTATATTGGCACACAAAAATACACATTCTCTCCTCTTAGGTCATATTTAGAGACCACTTTAATGAACTGTATCTCTACAATGTAGCATTATTCAGCTACTTTCTGTAGAATAGGATTGGAACTGGTAGTATACTTCTCTCCATCTAAATAATATAGTCCCTTTGTATAATTGTTAGGTCTTTGAGTTTCTTTCTAGTGCATGACTCTTCTGGTTACTACCCAGCTTTCCAGGGAGAAAGTATTACTTATTAACAAAGGGGTATGTTTGATTTTTATACTGTAGCTCTTAAACAGATGCACTAGACTTACTGAAAGCTAATGAGGAGGGGAAAAAAAAAACCACATTAAACCTATTTTAGATGTGTATCTTAGGATGAGATTTCTGTCTTCTTGACTGTAAGAGGAGGTTAGCTCAAATTCAGATGCTAGTTTTTTTTGGATGTACATTAGATTGCATAAACACACCTTGTTGTTTCGGGTTTTTGACCAAGAAATGACAACTGTCATGTCTCAGTCTTTTAGGAGTCCAACCACTGGTGGGCCACATATCGTGTCACCTTTGTTGGGTTAGACTGGGTAGCACTAAGACCAGTTTCTGGTCTTACTCCCTGCTGGGCTGCAGAACAGTGACTTGGTGGCAGCTGGTTTTCACAGGCAATTGGGGTGTTGCCAGGGTAAGACCCTCTGTTGATGAACAGGGTCTCCAGCCAATGGAGTGTCCTCGCCCAGATAGATGAACGAATGAATGACCACAGGTCAGATTTGACTTGCTCCATAAAAATAGAGATACTGCCAGGAAGCCCTTGGTTAGGTTTTTCCTTGGAGGTCTGTGAGGAAGCCTATCCCTCAGGTCAGATGCCACCTGAGGAGACTTCTCAAGATAGAGTGACCACATCTTTGGCGAGTGACATTTCTTCTAGATAGAACTTTGAGTCAGTCTTGCTCCTACTGGGCAAGTGATTCCAGGTACCTGAGGGGGAAGCTTTCCCCTCACAGGTGAATCTGCACAGGTGGGATTATTCTTATAATTATTATGATTATTTACTAGTCTTTACTAAGACTAGTAAAAAAAAATGTTTAGGAATCCTTGCATAGTTGTGCTGTAGTGTATTAATCCTCAAGTAGCTGTGCTGTTGTAGTGTATTCCTGACTGACATCTGAAACTGTGATATTATTTCTTTAATTATCAGAGTGCTAAATAGTGTTGATTGGAATAAATATTCATTCCTAGTAAAGCCCTGTGTGTTTGTGGGTGCCTCCATTTCAAGCTCCCATCATACAGCTGAGCCTAGGGCAGCCTCAATGTTTCATCATCCATAAGTGTTGGTGAGACATGTCCTACTCTAGGTGAAACTGGAAAGCAGATTGGTAGAGCTGCTAAATTCCTGGGTATGCAAACATAATTTTCATACTGGAACAAAATTAATTAAATGTTCATATTAATTGGAAAGGCAAAAGACTTTTTCTAAGTGACCAGTGATCTTCAGTGTTTGAAGATTTGTGGTGATCCACTTGAGACAGCCAAAAAGTGTCTTCTTATTTAGAGGTGAACGATTTTTAATTAAGGGAAATAAATGTGACTGAACACATCTCTTGAGCTTTCAGATGGATAACCTTCCTGGCAAATGCAGAAGGACAGCAAGTTTCCAATTCCTGGCATTTCAGGACATAACTGTGATCACTGAGCCGGATAATTAGTGATCAGCTCCAGCTTCTGGAAATAACAGCTCTCTAATGAAAGACTATAAAGCAAACCAAAGCTAATAAGAACAACTATGCTTTTATATATACTGTTTCTGCAATGTTTCTGAGTTTGTTTAGGAGTGCAAACTTTTATTATAGTCTCTTGCAGGAACCCAGGTATTAAAGCAACAATTTTGCACACAAACTAGTGTCTGTGGACACACACTTCTTTGGTCAGTGGCTGAATGGGACTTGGAGCAACCTGGTCTAGTGGGAGGTGTCCCTGCCCATGCAGGCAGATGGAACTAGATGATCTTTAAGGTCTCTTCTAATCCAAACCATTCTGTTATTCTGCTATTGTCTTGTTCTGTTATTGTTCCATATTTTCTGTACAGAATTATTTCTTTATTACCTCTCTAAAGTTTCGTTTCACATATTGGAGCTCAGGAATAGTATAATAATATTTATGATGCTTCCCCTGCAGGGACACTCCTGTAATGATTGTGGCAACACATTTTCTCTCCATTGGGACATACACTTTCTCTTCAAACCACCTCTAACATGCTGTGCTGATGTTCTCAAATTGGTTCTTATTCTGTCATGTAGATTTTCAGATTGTCTGCCAAGGGAGTGGATTGTGACTTAAAAAAAAAAAATAAATTAAATTTGAATGTCATCTTAGACTCCAAAAACTTCCTGATAAATAAATGTTTACATTGCTTTCCTCTAAAGACATCTGGTAGTGTTCAAGACATCTCCAGTTGCTCTCAGGGACAGCTCCTCTTCCCAGCAGTTGGGATTGATCCCCATTTTGTAGCCCATGTCTCCATCCCTCACAGTCAGCTTCTGAATCTTTAAACCTCCTTGGATGTGCAGGCTTTTTGCTTCAACAACAGACAGACACCAAAGTTCATGTCTGCATTCATAAACAGGTTAAGGAAAGGAAAAAAAAAGAAAAAAAAAGAAAAAGAACACAAAGTGTATGAATGGAAATTCTTGGTCTAGACTCACACCAGACAACAAGAAAAGAATATACCAGGAATTATCCAGAAAGGAATGTGTGAAGGCAATTCTAATTGTCAGAGACTAACGTAGTTAGATGCTCCATGTGTTTAACAGCCTGTTCTGCATATGCAGAACATATCTCACAAAGGTATTCTACCTTCTTATTAACTGCTTGGGACTGAAGGCAGGATCTAGAGGCTTGATACCCTTTAGGCCTTTTAGAGAAATTATTGAGCTCTATTAATTTTTTTATTATTATATTATTATTTTTATTTTTTATTTTTTTCCCTGTTTTAAATGTATTCCCAGCTTTAAATGTCTATGTGGCTATTTTACTTGGTTTTAATCCGTTTTTTTTCTGTCACTCACTCTCATTCCTTTCTCTGTTTTGTCTGAACATCTCCTCTTTCCACTTGCACATTGGTTTTCTTCATCATGCTTATTTTTTGCTTCCAAATAGCCTTTCACTGCCATTTTGATTAATTTTCCATTCCATTCATTGATGATAGCAGTGGGCTTGTTTGTTTTTTTATTGGAACTATTAACAAAAGTCATCATAAAATTATTGAGGAGATAGGATCCTAAACCATCATTCCTTTGTCGAGTTCCAAATGTACTTGAGAAACAATGAAATCCATGACTCACAAAGTTGGCTTAGTGTATGAACTGAATTCTAAATGTAACTGCAATGCAGGTGTTCTAACTGTCTGTAATAATTCAATCAGATGTATTTCTTCAGCTAATACTTGCAATTTCTTGTGGTTGACAGTTTTAATATTGCTAAGCTTCAATGTTTCTAATGGTAAGGTGTTCTTTAGGGCTTCATTAGCTGGCAGACATATGTTCACTGATTTCCCTTAAAAAAAAAGAAGAGAGATGAAAAATAAAGATGTAGGTGATGTCTCTTACAAGATTGAAGTGTTGATCTCTGCATGAGAGTCAGATGGGCAGATATGGATTTGGATGCCCAGACAGAGAATGAAACCTCAGCCTGATTATGTTTAAGCAATTCATCAAGAGCTGAAGAGAGAAACTAGATCTGTTTGTTCAGACCCTGTTTACTGAAGGGGGTAATATTTTTCAGTCTTTTAAGGGAATGGTAGTCTACAGAGCAGAGACCTGTCTGTATCCTCCATTATTCATCTCTAGCTGTCAGTTCCAGTGCCAGGCTACACTCAAATAGGATCATCTGCAGTTCAGTCTCTGCCACTTTTTAAAGATGGGAGAAATTGCATTCAGACACACTATTCTACTAGTTTTTTCTCCAACCCTACTGCTAGAATTTCTGAGTATCCATTTTCTGCTGCAGCCCAAATGTGAGGTTCCTCAGGCACAAATGTAGATGGCTTTGTTGGTCCCTCCTCTCCAAACAACCTATTTTTTCTATGCAGACCTTAATGAGAAAACTTTTAATTTTTATTGTAATATCTCATAATCCTACTAGAGAAGTCAAGTTCTTCTTAGGTTTGCAACCATCTCTAACATCATACACAGTTACGTGGGACTTCCCTGTAACTCATGTAATGCAAATACAAATATGTACAAATATAGAGCTGCTGGGAATATTCTTCAGAGGAGAAAAAACTCATCTAGCCAAGATATTACTTCAGCTATAGATTTTCCTTTTTAATATAAGAAGATGGTGCTGCAGGCAGTCAGCTCAACATAACAACCTCTTAAAAGTCTAGGTCTTGTTTAAAACAAAAAATTCTCAGGTGTGTAAATACTGGGTGAGGTAGTTTCAAAGAGAAGGTTCAGAATTTCCAGTTAGGTGGTTCACAAAAAGCATCTGAGACAATCAATGTTGAAAAACAATGTCAATGTCCTTGATCCAAACCAGCTTCAAGCATCTTTTAGAGACACAAAAATTAGGATGCAAAGTTCCAGGTGGTCCTCAGCCTGTCAGCAAGGTGGGGTAGGTGCTTACAGAGAGTGATAGAGTGGTAGAAGTCTCAGGATGATACTTCCACCTGATATATCTCTAAGTCTCTGGGGTTTTCTGAGAAGGCCTGGCACACTGACAAGCTTCTCTAAGATGCCTGAAGCTAGTGGGAGACCTTGATGTTGTGTTGGTGCTCTGTCTAGTACATTGGAACTTGTAATCTCATGTTAGGCACATCAGCTGTCATGGTTATTGTAGAAGCAGAACAAGGATGCACTTGGTTAAAATGTTTTTCAACTAATTTGAGCAAAACTTGAATGACAATAATAAAAAAAAAAAGAGTCTAGAAATGTGCCTATTCTACCAACGTGTGGCTCACAATGCAATGAACAACCACAGGTACCTACATGCAACTTGTCTTATTTAAGCAGGCAAGATTACCTAGGTCTCAGAATTCAAGGCAGCAAGTGACAAAGCAGAAAATTCTTGCCCTACATTAATGTGTTCACTTTTTTTTTTTGCCCTCTGGTAAGAGTAATAATTTCTGTGACAGGCCAATAATGTGATGACAGCATTGATTCAAGGAAATTAATATGATTCTTCTCCCTGCTGGTTTTGTTTTTATGAGTTTGGAAGAGCATTGGGTGAGCATTCAAATAACAAATAGGGAAATAAAGCAATCTCCTAGAAAAAAGAGCCTCCTAGAAAAGGAGCCTGTAAAAAAAGAAAATCATAATCAGTGATTTTTCATGTGGCACAGTTATTAATATCCAGCACCTGGAGGAGGAATATTATTCAGGTTTCTAGCAAGTGTGCTACTGGCCTGATCTTTCTTGGGTTTGCTGAATCAGCAGCCTAAGATTTACTGTGGAGTCAGCTTGAAGAGGCAGTTGTGATGCAGAACCAAAGATACACTAAAATGAAGGGGGAAAGGAAAGCAAAAAAGCAGGAGGAGAGGAAAAGATTATGAAAAATAGCTCCACATTTGCATCACTGCACTGTCAGAGATTTGGTTTTTTATATGTCCTCCTGGCCCTCTCACCATGGCTTGTAATAAAGTTTCTTCCCAATCTGTGAAGGAAACTCTGCTGCCTTTAGGAAGTAGATGCAAGGCAGAACTTAGAGTGTTTAAAGCTACTTCCAGAGCTCCTTTTTGAAAGCAATAGAGACTTGACTATTTAATCAGAATCTATAAGGCCCATTATGTATAACCTTTGTACATATATATGTATATGTATATATGTACACTTATGTTCTCTTGAGGATTGCAAAGTGACAAAGCCACATGTTCCTGGCCTGCCCAGTAACACACTCATGCAATGTCTTTTTCTCTTGAACATTGCTCAGTAGGCTACTTTTGGGGTGTAAAATTCCTATTAATTATCTAAGAGCCTTAGATAGAAAAATAAAACACTTCAGTTTCTTTGTACTCTTTCCAAATCTTTTGGTCCCCACAGTCTCCCTTTGACTCAACATCTGTGGCCAAACTGTGTTATTCAGGGGTTATTTAGGCTAAATCCAGGCTGGTAATATAGTTGGTTGAAGAATTCTAAATCAGTTTGTCAATACTTTGAGCTACTGGTATTCACAGATTTCGGAAGGAAAAGTACCCAGATTTGTGTACTTTAATAGTCTAATTGCCACATTTGAGCATGTTACTTATTTTGGCATAAAACAGGTTTGGACCTTCCTTTTGTCTTTCTTCTTTGAAAAGGGCTTGCCAAACAACTTCTAATGCAAAATTAATGCTGGATAAATTCTCATGCAACTATAAGTTAAACTAGTCCATTTTAGTACCTCTTCCACCAATGCAGATGTGCAAAATCTCAACCTTTTTGGCCATCATGTGATGTCCATTCTCTGAACTAATGCAGAAACACCAGATGAACACACTGGATGTTGATTTCAAAGAAATGTTGAATCTTGCTGAAGAATTTCAATTTAAAAGCTTTGACATGGAAAGTATTGAAGTTACTTCAACTTTTCAATATTCAACAAGGAAAAGTGTAGAGTCCTGCACCTGGAGAGAAAAAAAACACCATGCACCAGTGTAGATTAGGGATCTGAGGTGCTAGAAAACAACCCCATGGAGAAGGATCTTGGAGTCCTGGTAGGCAACATGTTATCCATGAGACAGCAATGTGCCCTTGTGGCCAATAGTATCCTGGGATGCATTGAGAACAGTGTGACCAGCAGGTCAAGGGAGGTTCTCCTCCCCTTCTCCTCTGACCTACATCTGGACTGTGGTGTCCAGTTCTGGGGTCCCCAGTTCCAGAGGGACAGGGACATGCTGGAACGAGTGCAATGGAGGCTACAAGGATGATTAAGGAACTGGAACATCTGTTGTATGAGGAAAGGCTGAGACACCTGAGGCTCTTTAGTCTTAAGAAGACTGGGAGGGGAACTTATCAATGTCTATAAATATCTGAAGGATGGGGGTCAGGAATGGGCCAGTCTCTGTTCAGTGGTGCCTGTGATAGGACGAGGGGAAACGGTACCAAGTGACAACACAGGGTGTTCCACCTCAACATGAGAAGAAGCTTCTTTACTGTGAGGGTGATAGAGCCCTGGGACAGGCTGCTCAGAGAAGAGAGATTTAGGTTAGAGATCAGGAGGAAATGATTTAGTGTGAGGGTGGTGAGACACTAGAATAGATTACCCAGAGAACTCGTGGAAGCCCCATCCCTGGCAGTGTTGAAGGGCAGGTTGGATGGGGCTCTGAGCAGCCTGATTTAGTGGGAGGTGTCCCTGACCATGCAGGGAATTTGAAGCTAGATGATCCAACTCTAACCATTCTATGATGTGGTGATTTTCATACATGAAGTACCCAGCATTTTCAAGCCCAAATACATAATATTAGGCTCTCTCAGCCCACACACAAGGACCCTACTAAATGTGGCATGCATAAATACCCCAACAGAACACTTACATCTTTCTCCATGCTATATTTTTATTGGTCCTGCCACACATTTAACAAATTAAATTTGGGAAGAGATGCTGGAATGCATCAGAACCCATTTATTATTTTTAACGTAGAGTAGCAACTCTGTATGCTTGGGCTTTAAAGTATTTTTTAAATATTTTTTTCTTTTATTGTGACACTGAAAAAGTGTCTCTTGTTTAAACATGGAAAAGATTCTGAGTGCTAAATGTCTGTGCACTGCAGTCAGCTGCAAACAGCACAGCTTAAGCATCTGTTACCCTTGGAGAGAGCCCTTGTACTACTGAATTCTGCATCAAGAATGCCCTTGTACCTACCAAGTGAGGTGATTTGCTTAACACGTTAGATACTGAATTTTACTGGGGCTGAGAACAGCAGGAGATGTATCATGAGTGCAACAAGACACTGTCCATATGCAGTAAGATATCCCTTAAGTCAGCAAATTTCTGTAGAAAAGGCTGGAGCAGAATCTGGGTCGTGACAAGACTATGAAAGTGATACCTGTGGCTTATCTGTCAGGGTCTGAAATGCATCCAAGTCCTGCAGGCTTATTTGGAATGAAGTCAGCCTTTAAGGAGGAGACCTGGTTGTAGAAGACGACCATCTCTACCACTGCATGTTGACCCTCCTTAAACCAAATCATACCCTGCAGTGATATAAGAGAAAAACAGGGATTTAAGATAAGGTTTGCAATCTGGCACTGGGAGGGGGTGTTGTTTTGGTTTGTTTTCTAGTACTTTTGCCATATTATTTTGCAAAGCATCGTATTTCTGAACTTCTTGAAACTTGATGGAAGTTCAGATCATGAAATATATTGTGGTCACTGGTAGGGTTTTCTAACACCTCATGAGCAGAGTACCTGTGATGAATTCATTGCTGCCTGCATTTTATGCTGCTAACAGAGAAGTCAGCAGAGCAGGAACTGGGTCCCAGCCATCTCCTACTCACGTGACTGTCAGCAGTCTCTGTGAATTTATCCATCCTCAAGCCATGTGAAGCAAAGCATCTGAGCAAGGAGTCACACAGGGCTAACAAACCCACTTTTGGCCAGAAATGGTAGCATTCTTATCTAATGGTTCATAAGAATCTTGAGTTGGAGTTTTAAATGGCAAAGTATTCTTAATGCAGCAGCCAGTAAATAATAATAATAGCACATACAATGTTAGAGAAGAAGGTAAAGAGGAAACTTGGGGAAAGAGAAGGAGGGATCTGTATGTCTAACACACGTGCAGCTAGAACTGATCTTGAACACATTGTTCCATGCCAGCCCAAGGCTTTTATACAGTGTGTTACCCTTCCAAAACAGGGATCCTATTGCCCAGCAATGTAAATAAATATATAAATAAAGCAAAAGTGTCCAGGGTTGGTTCCTAACAGAAGATTCACTAGGGAGTAGGAAGGCTATAGCTGGCCCCTGTTAGTACGTAGCCTTGCTAAAAATTCTGCCCAGTGTGTGCTGTGGACTGGGCATCACATATTGCTGGTTCCTAGCTCTGCTCCCATTTCATATTCCAGCTGCTCTGTGTTCTAGTTTTGTTTCATGGGGTTTTTGGTAGCAGGGAAAGGGCCCCAGGGTGGCTCTGGTAAGAAGCTGAGAAGCTCCCCCTGCTCCAGACCAGCCCAGGAGCCATTAGAGGGAAAATAGATGCTCCTCTGCCATTAACTCATGCAAGAACTGAGGTAAGAGATGAGCAAGAGGCACTGAAGGGAGAGGAGCTTTGCTGGAGAAGGAGAACAGTGCTGGTGGTTGGTGAGGAAGAAGGGGAAGAAGGTGCCCAAGCAGAAGTTTCCCTGCAACCCATGGCGAGATGGCAGTTGTGCCCCTGCACTCATGGAGGAACATGGTGGAACATTCCCTGAAGGCACCAGGAGGGGTGAACTTGGCAGGGGGGGACTGTAAGGAATCCCTCTTCTGTAAACTGACTCTAAATCCTATCCCTATCCCCCTGTGCTGCTGGGGGGAAGGAGAGAGAGAAACCGGGAACAAAGGGATTTGGGCCCGGGAAGAAAGGAGGGGTGGGGGAACATCTGCAAGTCCTGCTCTGGTGTGTCTGTGTCCTGTGGGTGTGTGATTAGTGTGAAATTAAATTAGTATTTTTCCCCAAGTTGAGTATGTTTTTGCCCAGGACCTTCATCAGTGAAGATCCCTCTTTGTCCTTTGTCTCATCCCAGGAGCTTCTAGTTGGGTTTGTCCTCCTCATTCCTCCTCATTCCTCCTCATCCCAGGGTGTGTGTGGGGGGTGGAAGCTGAGTGAGCAGCCACAGGGCTGGTTCTTCATTGTCATGTTGGGCCCAAAACACGATGTGCTCTCAGCTCCTCAGAGAATGCATTTAGGTTAGTGGGTCTGGATATATTATAGTGTGTCAAAAAATAACCCAAAACACGATGTGCTCTCAGCTCCTCAGAAAATGCATTTAGGTTAGTGGGTAGTATAATAGGATATATTATAGTGTGTCAAAAAATAGGAAGAATTGTACTACATGTCACACTTTATCTAGGATGTCCTAGAGTGCAAGTCTAGCGATTAAAGAAAGGAGTTAACTGTGACAATGTTTGCATATCTCTTAAGCTCCTGAGGAAATGTCAGTTATTGCTGGCTGCCTGCTGTGTATTTACTGTGGCTAATACATGTGTCCCTGCTGATAGTGAGTCTGGGCATGTGCTTCTTTTTAACGGGTATATGAAAGCAATATGTTTTTCATTGTTCCTTTGAAATACCAGGGATGGGAAGTTGAGGTCCAAAACTGTGGTCTATCACCTGTTCAGTGCATGTTCTTGAGTGGGGCACATTCGAGCTGCGTTCAAATCACAAGGCATGATCCTAGATCAGAGCTTCATGTTCTCAGGCTCTGAAAATGTAGGTGGTGGGGTTAAGGGCCACATGTCCCACTGTAAGTCATTATTTGTCAATATATATGAGTTGAGAAATTGACTCCTTTACTTTAATGAAACTGACTTCTTTTGTTTCATGAGACAAATACCATAGAGCAGGTAATGCAGCTTCTTACTTTCAGTAATGACTAGAGCATCTTTAAACAGGGATGGTTTTAAGTTTGGAAATGCCCAAGATGGCAATGTTTCATGTGACTAAATTACTGAGTCACAAATGTACCAAACACTGTTTGTTGCATCAGTGGAGGGAATTGTGTTGGTAGAACTGATCACTCCTTTGGCAATGATTTGTCTACCCAGAACTTAGCTATTCACTGTCATGGTATAACTGCGTATCAACAGAGATTATGTTTTCTGAGAATGATATTTAAATGTTGCCCTTAAGGAGTGATTTAAACACAAGCGACCAGCCATGATTACCTCGGGTGTCCAATGACAGCAAGATATTTCTGCTGGACTGTAAAACCTGGAGTGATTAAGGTAGAAAATAGATAACAGTTTCCAAGAGGTAAAATGGTAGAATCATAAAACTATTCAAGTTAGAAAAGACCCTTGGGATCACCGAGTCCAACCATCATCCCTACTCTACAAAGTTCTCCCTTAAACCATCTCCATCAACACCACATCTAAATGACCCTGAAACACATCTGGGGGTGGTGACTCCACCACCTCCCTGGGCAGCCTATTCCAGTGTCTAACCACTCTTTCTGTGATTTTTTTTTTTTTTCTCCTAATGTCCAGTCTAACCCTGCCCTGTTGCAGCTTGAAGCCCTTCCCTCTTGTTCTGTCAGTAATTACCTGTGAGAAGAGACCAGCACCAACCTCTCTACAATGACCTTTCAGGCAGTTGTAGAGACTGATGAGGTCTCCCCTCAGCCTCCTCTTTCTCAAAATAAACATTCCCAGCTCCTTCAAGTGTTCTTCATCAGATTGATTCTCCAGGCCCTTCACCACCTTCATTGCCCTCCTCTGTACTCGCTCCAGCACCTTGATATCTCTCTTGAATTGAGGTGCCCAAAACTGGACACGACACTCCAGGTGTGGCCTCACCAGTGCTGAGTACAGGGGAACAATCACCTCTCTGCTTCTGCTGGTCATACTATTTCTAATACAAGCCAGGATGCCATTGGCTTTCTTGGCCACCTGGGCACACACTGCCTCATATTCAGCTGCTTGTCAGTTAGAACCCCCAGGACCTTTTCTGCCAGACACTTTTCAGTCACATTTCCCCAAGCCTGGAGCATTGCCTGGGGTTGTTGTGGTCCAAGTGCAGGACCTGGAACTTGGCCTTGTTGAAGCCCAGACCATTAACATTAGCCCAACTATCTAATCTATCCAAGTCTCTCAGTAGAGCCTCCCTGTCCTCATGCAGATCAACACTCCTGCCTAGCTTGGTGTCATCTGCAAATTCACTGATAATACACTCTATGTCCTTATCGAGATCATCAATAAAGATGTTAAACAGCAACATCCCAATACTGAGCCCTGAGGACACCACTTGTCACCAGCCCCAGCTGGATTGGACTCCACTGACCACCACTCTTTGGCCACAGCAAAGACAGTGTCCATAGCCCAAGAACAACCAGAGCTGGTCAGAAATGCTTCTTAAAATGACTCTTTTCTTTCTCTGGTAATTTGGTGGTGGTGGTGTGGTGGGTTTTTTTCTGTATATGGTCTCACTGATCATAATTTGGAAGTTTTCCTGTATTGTTTCTCTTCCTCTCTAATCCCTTCTGCTGAACTTCATACTGGCTTGTCTCACAGCCTCAGTGCTCTGACACACTATTCAGTCTGCTCCCTCCTTCCCTCCATGAATATGTGCTTCATTTCCCTCCTTGAGTTTGTACAGTGCAGTAACACCAAAACCCTCCAGAGACAGGAAGAAGAAAGAAGGATTTCTTGAGAGAGCTACTCTAGGCAGTCTTTTGTGCAAAGATTTGGATTCTTTGTGGGATTTGAGTGGGGTTTTCTTTGGCTGTGGTTTGTTTGGGTTTTTTTTTCTCCCTCCACTTTGGCACAGTGTCTTTTAGCACTGAAAGAAGAAGGAGGGAATTTACGAATGAGCTTGAGCACTTCCCATTGCCACTGTTGTAATGAGCTTTTTGCCTCTGTTCTTCAGTACTTTCCTTGGGCCCAAAGTCCCTTTGGGAAATATCAAAGTGAGAGCTGGAGCCGCCTGTGGGGAGGAGTGAAAGGGAGGAATGTGTGTGATAGTTGAGGGCAAATAGCTTTAATTTAATTAGTAGATTAATTAAAGCTTTCTCCCTTGGGTAGGGTATGTGTGTGTGTGTGTGGGGAAAGTGTTTCTGCAGCCTCCTGTAGCTGTTCATCATGCATTTCTGTTCCAAGTTCTGTGACTCAGATGGGGTTTCTATTGAACTTGCTGGGAGCCAGCACAAAACAAATTTCCTGTCTAAGATCTTTTCTCTTCAGGGTTTTGTTTAAATGTAATGAAGTATAAATGGGCAAATAATAATGAGTAATAACAAGAATTTGCCTTGCAAATGAGTGTGGCATCCGGCAGCACGACAAATGGAGACCTCCTAAAAGCTTCTCTGTTTCTCAGTGTCCTTGCAGTAAGACAAATCTTATGTTAGCACAGATTCCCTCAGCCTTCACTCAGGAAAACTCATTGAGAGCCTTTTCACTGTGATAAACCACTGAAGGTTACTTGTCGGCCTTGACTCTGCATGCTTTTCATAGGTCTTGGGGAAAGCAGATTAAGGCCAGCAATGTCCTGGGCTGTATCAACAAAATGGTAGCCAGTAGATAGGGGGAAGTGACTGTTCCTCTGTCCTTAGTGGACAACTTCTAGAATATTACATCCAGTTTAAGTCTCATTATTATATTGAATATGTCAATCATCAGCAGCAAATTCAAAGGAAGGACACCAAGATGACCTGTGAGGAAAGGATGAGGAAAATGGTTTGTGTAGCTGGTGGAAGGAGAGAAAAATTGGGAGGCAACATAGTAGCAGCTTTATCTGTGTAGGAGGAGATCATCAAGAAGAAAGAGCCAGGCATCATGATGCACGGCAGGAGAGCAATGGACAATGTGCATAAGTTGAAACAAGGGAGGTTTCTGCTAAAGAGAAGACTTTTTACCCTGAGGATGGGTGACCATTAAAGTAAGTTGCACTGAGGTTGTTCAGTCTCTTTTCTTTGAGTTTTCCAAAATCCAGATGGAAAAAGCCCCGAGAAACCTAGTCTGATCCCATTGCTGACCCTGCTTTGAGTGGGAAGTTGAGCTGGAGAACCCTTCCTACCTGAGTCATCCTGTCATTCTGTCTGAAAGACACGTCATAATTGCCATGGTCTCAGAACCACCAGAGACAAGGATGCCTGGATGAAGACAGAGGTGTATGAAGGACTGAGGTTTTAAACATAACATCTGTAGACCAGGAATAGAAGATTTAAGTCAACTTTAGGCTGTCTTTTTTATACAGTTGGTTTGGTCTTCTCTGACACCGGATACTGCCTTCCAGGGCTGCTTTAAACAGGGGATGTTCCCGTATTACCACTGCTGCTTGAAGAGCAAAGAAGAGGTCTTCCTTTCTCAGAAACCCTCTGGAGAAAATAACAGAGGGGAACAAACATTTCTGCCTGTTACTATGGCTCTCAGAAAAGGCAGCTCTAAGAGTGATGGTCAGGGATTTCTTAGGAATCATGTGAAAGCAACATAACCCCCTATTCAGAGTTTAGGTGTGAACTTTTAAGCTTCAGAATAGATCAGTCTTTTTACTAAGACAGAGAACTAATTTAACTGAGAAAATCTTGGAGCTGGACAAGAAAAATCATTGTCACCCACAACTTTACCCCACTGGATCAACAGTTCCTCAGATTATAGGAACAGTGTGTCTCAGATTGGTCAGAAATGGATGAGTTCTTTCAGTTCCCTCACTGCAGGTATTGAGCTGAATCTGAAAACCACAGCCCAGATTTCTCTAAATATAAATCTAATTTCTCAGCCAGACACAATGTGTTTAAAAAGGTAGTTCCTACCCTCTACCTTCCACACCAGTCATTTCTATTTATTAATAAATCTTAAGTGTTCTGCCAAATCAACACAAAATAGTTACCTGAGGCTTGAGCAGTCTGACAGACACCAGAGAAAAAAACCAAACAAACTCATTATTTGCCCTCCTTTGCCAATCACAAATTGCACCTCTTTACTTATACATGACTTACCCGCAACTCCCATCCAGTGAATTTCTTCTTGCTTAGGCAGTCACTTAGGGAGGTTTGGCTAAAACTTGGGTCAGCACTCGGTTGCTCTGTTGCCAACTTTTCTGCCATGCTGAAGGACTGGGGTCCCACAGCCTGTGTCAGGAACTGCAGAGTGTTCTTGGAAGCAATTGTCATTGACCTCTGCAAGCCCTGCACCACTTTTGTCCTGCAGTGAGGCCACACAACCCACTTTTGCTCCATACTAAAAGGTCTCAGAGGTGTGAGGTCCTTCCCGTGAAGTTTCAGTTAGATTTTTAAAAGGGTATATCCTGATTTGGACCCTTATACACCATTACTCTTGAATACTCTTGAAAATCAGTGGGAATTGCATTGTTGGCAGGACACTTAGATTTTCAGACCCAGGTAAACCTCTGAGGAATGAAGGAGGAAGATATCTACCATGTGCTATTGGGAGTTGTGCTGCTAGAGTTTTCTCTTTGGAGAAGAAAGTCTCAAGAACATGGGGAGAAAACCATTTTATGTAATACCATCAGCAATCAGAAGGGATCTTTAATTTTATCTCAAACACATTATGTTTAGCAAGTTTTTAAAACGCTTTTCTGATGAGTGGTTGCATCTTGCCAGTACCAGACTTCAAGAAATATTGCTTGGCATTGCCTGCCATTAGAAATAGGAGAAAGGTGTATGTTGGTTTAACTCAAGATGTCAGTCCCTGTGGAAGTCATCAACTATACTGAGAATGCCTCACCACGTTCAAAGAGAGGGTTTTCCACTCATCTCCAAGATGAAAAGCCAGTTAAGGCAAACTCAAAACCAGGGTTATGCCATGTTGCACAACACATGCAGAGTCACCAGTTCAGAAGGTAACCACTGAGTGAAGGCAATTGTTGATGCTTCTGCTCCTATGTTCTAATCTGCATTGAGACACACATCTCTCCCAGGAACCATCAGTGTTAGAAGGTAACCACATCTTAAATTCATAAAAGCCAGTTTGAACATGTTCAATACAAATTTTTGACAGTCTGCTCACTCTGTTTAAGGATTTTTTTTTTCCCTGCACAATTTGCTTAAAGCGTGGTGTCAAAACGAAGCTGCAGATTGTGCAATTGGGCCTTGCTTTGAATAAGTTTCTCATCATTTCATCTCTTCACTTATTCTGAAGTGTTTTGAAATGACAGTAGTTTGGATGCCTTTTCCACAGACAGACAAAACCACAATCCAGTAACTTTGTAAGGCCTTCCTGGAGACAAGTTTGTTTGACTGCCAAGCCAGTGTTGTAGGTACCAGTAATGATGTAAACCAGTTCTGAAAAAAATCCAGACAACCAGAGCTCTTTCCCAAAGACCTATTTTTAACACAATGTTTGACAAGTCTTGGCCTTGGTGCTTGATAAGAACAGGGACTAAATGCAGTAATGTGGTCTCCATGACAAACTAAGCTTCTTTCAGCAATGCTCACATAATCATGTAACATTTTTTTAGTCCAACTTTTAAAAACTAATAGTCCTGATAGGATTAGTAAAAGGTGAAATTCAGTATGAAGTGAGGGATCTACTATACTTGGTGGATTAAACTTCTTTCTTGCATTAATTTAGAGAGAACACTTAAACAAAAAGTGAATCAGACTCTATTTGATCTCTATGTTGATGTAAAACATTGTCCAGGAAAGATTTAATGAAGGGTTGTGGGTTTTTTTCTTGTTTCTTTGTCTTTTCTTGTCTTTATTTCTGTGCCTCTCTCCTTACTGCCATGGTGTCTGATATGATATATCCTGAATGGAATGGAAATATCCTTTGCAAAATATCACTTTGAAAAAGAAAAGAGAAGAATCAGGACTTTGCAGGCTTAATACAGAAAATGCAGAAGAGGAAAGAAGAGCTAATGATGATGAATTTTAGTATTTGATCATGTCTTTGTAGAAACCAAAATGCCAAGTGAACTGCTCAGTTCAGTATCACAGCTTTATTATGACTTTGAAGCATATTTTCTTATCCTGAGGTTTCTCAATATTCCTGGAGACTTTTCTCACTTCTGTAGATCCACTGACTTGTGTAGTGTGATCATGTTTTGAAGCAATTGTGAACATTCTTGCAGTCAAAGACAGTTCAGGTTCTTGGCTAGACTGTTCTGCACTGTTGGCCCACAGGATGATTAGTTTGGTTAAAATGAGACTTCTTTCAATGCCCAGCTTTGATATGTTAAAAAAATTTCCAAATCCTTCCAGCCACCCAACCTAGGCACAACTTGATCAACGATTATGAACATGCCACAGGGATAATGGCTTATTCATAGAGAATGCCCTGGTTTTCCTCTGAGAAGACTTGTGTCCACTTGATATAACTAAGGAAACAATTCAAGTGGTGAAACATGGGACTTGGTGATCTTAGAGGTATTTTCTGATCTTAATGATTCTATAAACACAAATGTCTTTTGCCACTAGTGATATTCTACAATGTGCAAAATATCCTGCCAAAGGGCAAACAGAAGGATAAGCAGCAGCAACTGAAGGTGAAGTGAGATACCCTAAAGCACATCAAATGGTCTAGACATCTGTACTTAGACCTCTGACCTGCTCACTTTGGGTAGCGGTGTCTGTTAGTGTCATACCATAAATCAGGACAGCTGCCTAAGCCTGGTCTTCAGCTTCAGTTCATACATTTTGTTCCTTAGTTCAGGCGGTTGGGAAACATCTTCCTAATGTGCTCCAGTCCTGCTCCTTGGATGCATTATCAGAGCTATTCTCTCCCTGTTTGCAGGCTTACTGGCCATCAGGGTCCTAGGCACAATGTCAGTGCCTGTACCACAGCATGGCCAGTGTGTGGCACAGTCTGTGCTACTTGCTGGGAAAAGGTGCAGAGCTATGACTGTGCTCTGCAGGTTTTTGTGCACCAAAGCAGACAGCTTGGATTGTTGCCTTTCCAGCATAGAAAACTTGAGGAAAAGAAGAAGTTGCTCTTGAAGTTACCTTCAACCTGCTTTTCTCCCAGTGTTTGATATACTTGGACTAAAAGAAGAAGAAAAAGCTTATTTAAATTTCTTGCTGGAATAAACTGGCAACACAGATTTATTTCCACAACCAGGGAAGCGTATGGTAGCTCTTCTGATCTGCATAATTCCTCCCACGTGGTTCCTTCTCTAGAGCATCTGTATATCTGAGCAATGCCTTACTTAAACACATGACTCTAAAATGTGCTAATTTGATTTACACACAACTACAGTTTGGCAGGTCCAGAAGCAGCATAGATGTGTTCACTTGGTTTTCTGCTCAGGTTTATGGACTAACAGGGGCTTTCTTTGCCTGCCCATGCAGAGGGGTTGGGACTAGATGAGCTCTAAGCTCCCTTCCAACTCAAACCATTCTGTGATTTTATGATTCTTAATGGAACAGTTCACAACAAAGCAGCACCTTGAGACTATGTGTGAGAGAATATATGTAGGTTGTAATGTAATAACATGATTATTATTAATATTACTATAGTGTCAAGGGAACACCAAAGAGTTAAGCACTACAAGTTGCACACAGTAAATGTCAGGTTATTTTTGTGGTGGCCACTTTAATAAAAATGAATAAAGAGAAATGAAACCTCTTAATTCATTGTACATGTGTCTGGCTGCTCTTGTCTTTTTGTGTTTTCCCAGAGCTTAAGACATTGATTGCATTTACTGTGTTCATATCTATACAAATATATGCCTTCTAAAAACTGGTTTGAGACAAACTCCTTCACTTCCTCAGAGTAATAATTTATTTTTTTTTAAGAGAGTGAATTTCGTGCACTTGGTTTCTTGATTTTTCTAGTACATGTCAAAATATTCTTTAACTGCACACATCACTGATATTGTCTGAGAAGCTGAAACCAGACTGCCTTTACTGAACTCAGGAAATTGCAAATGGCTTTGAGGCAAAAGAAATGAAATCACAAGGCTATGAAGTTCAAGTTTACACTTCCATTTGAATTTTGCTCTGCTGCTCAATTGAAGGCTGACTCGAGAGATGAAAGGCTCTACCAGTGCATAGTTAATGGAGAAATATGAAGTATGTGGATCCTTTCAGGAAAACATAACAATATTAAAACATCACTGCAATTAACAGAGAAGCCTTTTGTTATTTACAATCCAGACCTGGTTTTGCTTTCTCAGATACAACTTATTAGCAGAGATGACAGGCAGCTCTACTCACTCCTCTGGCTATGAGGTTAACATTTCCTCCCTATCTTTGCTTTTTATCTCAGTTTCCATGTTCCCTCATTGTGTTGGTTTTTTTTTTTTTTTTAATTTATTTATTGATTTTTTAAATCTGTTAATGAAATGTTCTACAAAACAGCATAAAGATGTTTCCAGAAAGGCACATCAAAATATCCTGTTAATAGGGCATGCTTAAGGAAGGCTGCAGGGAGAGGTGAAGTACATCTTGCTCTCTGTGCCCAGTAGCCTGCATTTAAATACCCCTTGAGTCAGACTTACTCAGATACAATTGACTAAATTTAGTCAGTTTAGCCAGATATATCTGACTAGATGTTCTCATCTGTAAGGCAAACAATAAAATCTGAGATTTTAACCTTAGGCTCCCCTTATAATCAATCAAGTCTTGGCTTTGATTTACCTCTACTAAAGGCAACACCAAAAATAAGGAGGATAGATGAAACTCCTTTGTCCTTTCACTATAGACTGAATCTAAACCTTCTTCTCAAAGGTCTAGGGCTACCCAGAGAACATAAAAAGTTGAGCATGGTAGTATTCCTAGTGTTTAGTATAGTGTGATGGAATTTGCATACTTGCATACGTATATATGTCTATGTGTTTTGAACTCATATAAAATTTAACATAGAATCATAGACTAATAGAATGGTTTGTGTTAAAAGGGACCTTAAAGATCATCTAGTTCCACTCCCCCTGCCATGGGCAGGGACATGTCCTACCAGACCAGGTTGCTCAGAGCTCTATCCAACCTGTCCTTCAACACTCCCAATGAGGGGGCTTCCACAGCTTCTCTGAGCAACCTGGGCCAGTGTCTCACCACCCTCACACTGAAGAGTTTCTTCCTAAAATCAAAGTTAAATCTCCCTCTTCCAGCTTAAAACTATTACCCTTTGTCTTATCACAACAAGCCCATGTAAAAAGTCTCTCAATACCACACTATGACAACTACATTTTTATTATTCTTATTCTTATATAGCTTTTCTGAGCCACACATACTGAACAGTATAGGAACTGTCACGTTCATATACTGTGACAATCTCTGGATACTCTTTTCAGACCCTGGGAAATATAGAGTGAACCAGTTCTAGCAGCAGAATCCTGAATTAATTGCTATTTCCTATTTATCTTTTAAAAAGGTATTCTAAGAACCTGAATGTCAGCCAACACAATTTTCTGAATCTTCGTCAGGATTCAGGGAATCAGAAAAAACCTTCATTTTCTTGGAAGATCCCAGAGATCAGTTACAATATATGCTTTCCAGGCACTTGAGAGCCCTTAGAACAGAACAATGTTTGTTTTGAAGATAAACAGATCTAATATGCTTATGTCTGGTACACCCCATGGGGAAAATAGCTGAAATTTATTCCTGGGCTGTTGGAGATGAAATTGTAGCATTATCAGTTCCTAGAAGTGGTGAGTAAAGCCAGTGAAGTAGAAGTTCATTAGGAAAACCTCTCTTTGAAATAGGGGTGGTGGTTCGTAGCTGCTAAAAGGTCAAAAGTGTGTCAATGGATCCTTGCCTCCTAGCACACACCAAAGCACAACACAAGATTCCCCAACCTGGGATTGCACCTGCCTTGGGGTTTACCCGAAGTGCGTTTTGAGTGTGGGGTGGCAGTTTAATGCATTAGTGACCCAGAGTGTTCACTTCATTCCCTCTGTTGGGATGTGAGGCAAGGCTGCAAAATAAACCAAAGTAGATTGAATTCAGGTATTGCTTTCCCTGCTTGCTTGTTCCTATTTAGCATGTAAGGGAAAACAGACAAAGTCTGTAAAATCCTGTACTTCCCTTCTACTTCTTCATCATCAAGGGTGAAGGAAATGGCATGGGAAATATGAAAGAATAAAGTTGCTTGCAGGGAACCAGGGTGACCTCACCCATCTTCAACCAGTGCACTGATTTTCGTGGTGTTTTCCACTGAGTGAGATTTGAACCTTAGCAGTGCCCCTACAAAATGTTCTAATGAAACCCAAAATTGTGTTACACTTGAATTGATATCCCCTGGCTACTTTCTGCTGCAGGAAGTGTATTGATTTCTGGGAGCTGGTCTTGTTCTTACTTGTTTGCTGCTTTGGGATTACCTGCTTTCTGTTGACTGTGATGTTCCTGTTACAGACTAATTTATCTTTTTCTTCTTTTTTTTTTTTAGCCCTTACTTTTCTTCCTTGCAGTGGGCTGCCTTCAAGTCCTAAGGGGATAGGGGGGTGAAGTTTGTGTCAAGTCATCTCAGTTGAATTGACATTGTATTCTCTTATGGCATTCCTTCTTCCTTTATTCCCAGTGAAAACAAGGCAACTTTCAAGCCAGAAGAGAATACAATGCTAATTCAACTGAGATGACTTGATCTTTTAATTTGGTTTTGAGACCTGAGTGAGGTTAATGGGTTGTGCAGGCCTCAAAAGGAAATGGTGGAACTGAATATCAATTAATTTCTGATTCCTCTTTCAATTATTTCTCTATTTAGAGGTACTTTTACTTCAGCCTTACATGAAGTAGGAACACATTAAAATAAAGAAAACACATTAGAAATTGCACTTTGACAGGGAGAGCAACATAAAAGCCCCAAATAATTTCTGAGCAACATAATTGCTTAGTTTGGCTTTCAGCATTTTGGAGCAGGGGTGAGAAAGAAAATACTTTTGTAGTTTTCTCTCATCTTCTGTGGACATTTTATTTATTTATTTATTTATTTTTAAGTCAGATTGCAAAACTGATGTTTCATCATAAACTCAGTAGCTATTTTAAGTTTGTAATTGGTTTTTTTTCTCCATATTTTCCCCCTCACATTTCAGGTTGCAGCAACCCATTCCAACTGCATCATTAAGAAGGAGCAAGAGACCTGTTTGGAGAAGATACGAAGGACAACTGCCCTGAACCCCCTCAATGACTCTTCTCCAGGTGAGTTCCAGCTTGGGATAGACCATGTCCATTGTACTGGTGGTTTCTAAACATTTCCTGCCATGTCTGCAGGGGTTTCCAGCAATGTCAGTGCAAACATCTTACTGTAAGAGGTGTGTGGTTATTGAGCATGGTAAGGACAAAAATTTAATCAGTGGGGATTTACCAGAACAATTGCTGGTTATTATCACAGGTCAGACATTTGCTTTTGTACTTTAGGTGATGCAGTCACATATATCTATAAAATGGATCCAGTAAAACAACAAGCAAAAAAGGAAATAAAAAAGAAACTGTGCTTGGAAAGATCTTGATAATGTTAATGTCTTCTGTTAGTGCAGGTGGCAACAGATATTGGGGACTGGACAGAAGACCAAGTGTTTCATGGGTCTGTTCTGTACCAGCTCATTCCCCCTCATGATTTCAGTAATAATTTGTGCCTCTTTCTCACATGATCTGAAGACTTTTACAAAGATTAACATTGTGATGACCATAATCTTGATAAAGCATACTTGTGCTATTGCTAAGATAAGAAACTGAGGGAACAAGAGAAGAATAAATTAATAGTTTCATATCCTGTCTTATTTTCCACTGGTTGCAGCAGGAGCTGCCCATGGCCAGCACCAGTGAGAGGAGGTCAAAGTATGACAAACAAATTGGAAATCAGGGTCTATTTTCTGAGTCCTGGCAAAAATGTTTCTACTATGACTAGAATTGGTAGAACTACAGAGAGAAGCAAATCATAGGATAGAATCATTAAGGTTGGAAGGGACCTTAAAGATCATCAAGTTCCAACCCCCCTGCCATGAGCAGGGAACCACTACATCAGGTTGCACAAAACCTCATCTAACCTGGCCTTAAAAACCTCCAGAGATAGGGCATCAAAAACCTCCCTGGACAACCTATTCCAGTTCCTCACCACCCTTATAGTGAAGAATTTCTTCCTAATATCTAACCTAAATCTCCCCTCTCTCAGTTTAAAGCCATTTCCCCTTGTCCTATCACTACCTTCTCTGACGAAAAGCCCCTCCCCAGCTTTCTCGTAGGCTCTTCAGGCACTGGAAGGTGCTCTAAGGTCTCCATGGAGCCTTCTCTTCTCCAGGCTGAACAGCCCCAACTCTCTCAGCCTGTCTCCATAGCAGAGCTGTTCCAGCCCTCTGATCATCTTGGTGGCCCTTCTCTGGCCCCTCTCCAACAACTCCATATCTTTCCTGTGCTCAGGGCACCAGAACTGGACACAGTGTTCCAGGTGGGATCTCACCAGAGCAGAGTAGAGGGGCAGAATCCCCTCCCTGGCCCTGCAGGCCACACTTCTTTTGATGCAGCCCAGGACACAATTGCCCCTCTGGGCTCCAGCTCTCACTGGTGGCTCATGTCCAGCTTCTCATCTCCTCCCACCCCCAAGTCCTTCTCCTCAGGGCTGCTCTCCAGCCATTCTCCCCCCAGCCTGTATTAGTGCCTGGGGCTGCACTGACCCACGTGCAGGGCTCTACTTGGCCTTGTTGAGCTTCATGAGGTCGGCACTGGCCCACCTTTCCAGCCTGTCAAGGCTTTCCCTCTGAATGGCTTCCCTTCCCTCTTGGGTGCCAGCCACACCACACAGCTTGGTATCATCAGTAAATTTGCTAAGGATACACTTAATATCACTGTCCATGCCTCCAACAAAGATGTTAAACAGCACTGGTCCCAATATTGAGGTCCCCCTGAGGGACACCACTCGTCACCTGCCTCTATTTGGACATGGAGCCATTGACCACAACTCTCTGGGTGCAGCCATCCAGCCACCAATCTCTTATCCACGGAGTGGTCCATTTGTCAAATCCATGCCTTGTCCGTTTGGAGACCAGGATGTCATGTGGGACAGTGTCAAACACCTTGCACAAATCCAGGTAGATAAATAAAACACATTGTGTCTGTGATAAAAGATGGGAGATTTCTCTCCCATTTTTTGTTGTCACATAATTTAGCCCAGAAGCCAGGGAGGGTAAGATGCAGATCTCTGTGTTACCAGAGCATCCTCTGAAGCAAACCATGCCTGCTTTTTAGCTGCTAGAAATATTTCAGTGAGAGTCCTGCTATTTGTCTCATACATGAGATATTTTTTTTTTCTACTTCCCTTCTTTGGGCAAATGAACTGTGTGGTTTGGTGGACTTGAGGAAAGCAAGTACTTAAGATGGCTCATTTCACCCCCAGGGATGTGCTTTTGAGACCCTCTTTCTACATCACAGAAGAACTTCCCAATTCCTCCCCTGTCCAGAAGTGGCACAAACAAGGACAAAAGGTTAAAGTCCTTTTTTTTAGAGATAGTTTCATTTTCTTCCATTGTCGGTGACACAAAGTCAAAGGATCACTTATAAAACTTGAATCTGGGACCTGAACAGTCTTTGTGATGTGTATTTCTACCATATCTGGAGCAATAATGTCACAGATCCTACTCCAAGTGCCTACGTGGTGCAAAGAATAAAAACGGCAGCAGTAGGTTCTCTGGTCCTATTTAGAAACCTCTTCTCCTGCTCTGATATTTCTTCTGCCTAAAAGTACTGCATGGAAAGCAATAGACTTTGAAGGCAAAAGAGGAATATCTAACTGGGTCCTACACTGTACAATAGTTCAACTCTCCTGCCTTTGCTTTGCCCCTTTGCTGTGTTCAGCATCTGTGAGCACAGACATAAACTAAATGGTTCCCCAGAGCTCCGCTGGGTGAGGTCCAACAGGAGCACAAT
Organism: Chaetura pelagica; assembly: GCF_000747805.2. Taxonomy (NCBI): domain Eukaryota; kingdom Metazoa; phylum Chordata; class Aves; order Apodiformes; family Apodidae; genus Chaetura; species Chaetura pelagica. The sequence goes on along the minus strand of NW_009953184.1, from coordinate 47,298 downwards.
GTTGGTGCTGCAACTGCAGCCCCAGGTCTTGAAGAGCAATGCTGGCACCATGTGCTGGAAAAAACCCAGCCCTGCCTTGTCAGTGCTTTCTTGTTTTCCCTTTTCCTTCCCTCTCTACCTCTCATGCCCACCTTTTATGTTCACTACTGTTTTCTTTTCCACAACACTCTTCTCCCTCTTTCTGCTCTTCTGTAGTCCCTAGAATGCTTCAGACAAGGATTGCCTTGAACTTTTATCTGTGGGTTGTTGTTTTTTGTTTGTTGTTTGGTTTTTTTTCCTGTGGATTTTATAAGGCTTCTTCCTCTTAAATGGTCTCTATTCTTCAGAAGCCTGAAGTGCAAGTGCAAGTTCATGGTGCAAGAATTTGAAAAAAACCAGAAGTGATGAGGACTCATTGGTGATGATGTGCTTCATGACTCACTGGTAAATTAATCTCTATCTTGTAGTCCTAGTTAGCTGGTCCCAGTCCTCCTGTCCTTCCTCTGAAAATTTTGAAGGGCAGTAGCATTGCCAAACAAGTCAAGAAATTAAAGTGAAGTTAGTAAGTGCAGGGGTGCAATGCCTACAGTGTGATCTTTGTTGAGAGGAATCCTACCAGCAAGTTACCCTGCAGATCAATAGGAAGGAGACTGGAAAGGGTACCAAAGAGCTAGGACATGATAAGCAGAAGGCAATCCTGGTATTGCAAGAAGATGCAAAATCACAGTAGACTTTGGAAAATGTTTCTGTCTTCAGATGACAATGTAGTAAGGATTTTTTAGTTTTAGATTTTTATTGAGCCTCTCATCGGCCTCCTGTCCTTCCAGAACCTTTTAATTATCTAATCTTATTTCCCTTGGCACCACTGGGAAGACATTACTTCATTGTGTGCCTTTGTGTGTGTGCATCTGTCTCCTTTATTGATGCAGCTGTGCACAAGAACAATAGGTCTAGGATTGTTCTTCTCAAACTCAGCTTTTAAAAGCTATTTAATTCCTAGAGTTGGGAGGGTAAAACTAAGAATATGTCTCTACACCTGAATGTTTTCTACTTGGCTCCTATTTGAGCCAGGTTACTAACTTTGATAGCTTTGATCTGCCTGGATACATCTGTTTTAGGTCAAAGAGGCTTTTTTTGTACTGATTGATTTATCCATGTGACACTGCTTATAATGTCTTCTACTGAGATCATATTGGAGATTGTAGTAATAATCAAGAATTTCAAGGTAGAAGATAGGGATCATGCAATGCCATGAATCATGCTCATTTCAGACATCAGTGCTGCAGAAGTCTCTGTCTGAACAAGCCACCTGAGCAATGCTTGATACCTGAACTATGATCAAGCTTTACTCTTTCTCAAGCAAGTGCAAGAAAAAGAGCTTCACTAACCCCTGGTTTTCAAGCACTGGCCCATTCTTTAGCTCTTTGCTGAATGCTCAGGTTATTAACAAGCTTTTCACAAGTTTACTCATCAGATACAATGGTTGTATTCATGTCACCCAAATATAACTGTATATAGTAGAGAGATTGTTGCTGGTTATTTAGACTGCGTTGATAGTCAATAGATTAAAATAAGTACTTAAAAGTCACTCATACTTACAGGTACTCACAGGACTTACCCTATTTTAGACATCCATCCTATGTTGGGAAGACTGTATGAGAAATCCACATTTCTCCCCATTGCCCATGAAAACAATCATCATGGAGATCTGAAGTTAGTTGGTATGAATTGTGTCATTAATAATGTAACAGTACTGGAATGAACAAAACCTTCATAATCCAGCAATAAACCAAGCTGCACGTTCCATTAAGAATCTTCTTCTCCAATGGAGCTGCAGCAGCTAAAAGAGATGTTGTGAGCCTATTAAATTATAGTGGTGAAGCTGAAAGACTGGAAGTGAAAAAGTTCAGGATCAACTGTGGCAGGGGAAAGCAGTGGTGCTGTCATTGACAAAATGCTTTGAAATGGTCTACAGAAAAGTTTCTTGTCAACCACAGCTGGAGACAGGGCAAACCACCAAGGGATGAGCCACAGGTATGTTGCTATTTCTAGGAAAAGCCTCTAGCATATTTCTTTCTCATCACTCTATAATGCACAGCCAGGCTATACTTACGTATATGCTGTACCTGGGAAGAAAAATAGTATAATAAGAATTTTACTGGTAAAGAATTTCTGGTAACTGGGTTTAAAAACTCATCCAGATTGTACCCTAGACATAACATGAAGATGCACATACTAATGTCAGTTGAGCAGGGATATTCATTTGGCATCATAACTCTCAGCTGAGATGATGGTCCTGAGACCAGAGGTATTTTGCTGCAGGGCAGTGCTGTGCTTGTGCAAACCTACAGCTTTTGCTTCCAGCCCTAGATGGGTCACCAAGAGTCTGGTAATCCATGTACCATGCCTCATTAGGGATCACAGTGTCTTTAATAACCCTATAATGTGTCTCAGGGTAGTGAAAATCTTTCTTTAATACAGAATCATAGAATCATTAAGGTCAGAAAAGATCATCAGGTCCAACCATCAACCCAACACCATCGTGCCAACACAACCATGTCTTGAGGTGCTTTGTCCATGCATTTTTTTTAACATCTCCAGGGATGGTGACTCCACCTCTTCCCTGGGCAGCCTGTTCCTGAAGTGTATTATCCTTTCCCCTACAGTGCCATGTGCCACCCACAGTAGCAAACTGGTAGAGTGTTTAGGGAGCCACAGGTGCATCATGCAGGACCAGAGCAGTATTCTGCCATGGATTTTCTACAGCACACATGGTAGATATGGATACTTCAGTCTCTGTCCTTAGACACTGTACTCAAACCCTAGTTCTTACTCACTGTTATGTCTCCAGATATGTGATTTATCTCTCTTGATTTTAGTAAAAAGCACCTCAATTTTCTAGTCTAAACTGAGTCTAAGTAGCTACTGAAGAGCAGTGGGTCCTTCCTTAGAGCTATTCCTTTCTGTTATGGGCTCCTGACATTTGTGGGATAAATTATTCTGTGGAATGACCTTTTTTCTCTCAACTGACTCAAGAGGGAAGCCAGAGAACCAGTGAAGCTGTATGGACTCTCTAAGACAGTTAGAAACTTAGGTGAGACAATCATCAACCTGGAGACGGTCAGTTGAGATGACTCAGAGAAAAGATGCAAAAATTGCTGTAATGGAGCAGAAATTTCTATTATCTCCTTGGGCAGCATGAGCACATTCTGCCAACACATTCAGCAGCCTTTTGGTAGTTTAGATGTGGACTGCCTCTTTTGCAAGCCCTTCTAATAAATCTAAGTTTAGTCATCTCAACATTAGATGGACTTCCATTCAGGTGGGAAATGAAGGGAAGGAAAGGTACAGGAATTTAACGCCTACAGTTCTGAAAACACCATTAACCACAAAGTATGAGCTACCATTCCCATCCCATAATATACTCATTGTAATAATTCTTACCTGGTTCTTTCAAAGTTTTCAATTCTGTAATCCTTCAAAATTGCCAGGAAGTCCTTCTTTAATAACTGAGGAGCATTGGTTTTTTTTAAAAAAATAAGTGTAATAAATTTTGTCCAGGCAACTGGGTAAGATCCTGACTCAGATAGGATGAGTTTCTGGGAGCAGTACTGAATAAAATTGTTTTTCTGCAAGCTGGTTAGTTATTGAGAAGTGCAGATTCTGGTTGTTTCTTTTTTAAAAATAATTCAGGGGACAAAAAATAGTCATTAACAAATTTTGAAGCTAAAAATGTATTGACCTTTCATGGTAAAACATTGTTTCAGAAGCACTGCTACTTAAATTACAGTTAAAAAATTATGAATGTCAAAATTAAAAGTTAAAAATAGTTTCCTATCTGCCTGTCCAATCTTTGTGCTTCATGCAATCCAAAAAAACTTATTTAACTGAACAGAACGGAGCAGTTCTTGGTGGTTTGGTTTGTTTTAGCCATTGAAACAAAATACCAATTATTTGTACAGATCCACGTGTGAGTTCCTTGTTTCTATGGTGACTGCTGGTTCATTACAACACACCTCTTTGTTTTTATTATTTTTTTTTAATATCTGGAGTTAAATAATAAGAAGCCCAGTTTTACCTTCTCTGCATAGCACACATGATATGCAGTGAGTAATTGATCTACAGTAAACAGGGGCATCTTCTTAACACTACATGCAGAGACTATCAGGAAATGAGGGTTTGTCCAACGTGCTTACTTACTTCCTTTTAGGTTTAGTTTTGCTTTTAAATGACAATTTTGAATTGCAAAGTGTAGTAGATGCATTTGCAATGGATTTTACTTGTGGGGCAGAGGGATTGTTTTAATTCACGATGCCCCAAGCTGCAATTGTGAGCATTATATATCATTGCAGGCATCAAATCCCAAGTCACTGCAGGTAAAAAATGAACTATAAATTGCAGTGAAACTTGTGCAATGAAATGAGTTATGGTCTTTCCTGTGCTGCTGCAATTTGTCAGTATCTTCAGAGTTATGGACAGCTGGAAGCTGTGATAATTTAAAACAGTTTAGCTTTTAAATGTCTAGAATACTGTGGCAGAAAAAACTCTCTGACTTTTAACCTGTCACTTAAATTGTAACTGAGTGACCATCTATGATTTTAGCATGATTTTCATCAAATCTTTGCTGCTCCTTTTAAACTGTGTCCTTGTGCTGTGTCACAGAACCAGAGAATCCTAGGGGCTGGAAGGGACCTCCAGAGATCACCAAGTCCAACCCTCTGCCAGAGCAGGATCACCCAGAGCACGTCACACGAGAACTTGTCCAGACAGGTTTTGAATGTCTCCAGAGAAGGAGACTCCACAGCCTCTCTGGGCAGCCTGTCCCAGGGCTCTGTCACTTTCACAGGGAAGAAGTTCTTCCTGATATTCACATGGAACCTCCTATGATCCAGTTTGCACCCATTGCCCCTTGTCCTATCACTGGGCATCACTGAACATGGATATTTGTAAACATTGATGAAGTGACCCCTCAGTGTCCTCTTCTGCAAGCTCAACAGACCCAGCTCCCTCAGCCTTTCCTCATCAGGGAGATGTTCCACTCCCTTCATCACCTTTGTGGCTCTGCCCTGGACTCTTTCAAGCAGTTCCCTGTCCTTCTTGAACTGAGGGGCCCAGAACTGGACACAATATTCCAGATGTCCCACCAGGCAGCTGCTGCAATCTTCACCAGAAGTGGCTACATTTTAGTGCTGAATTAGTGTTTCCCTGCATGCAAACTGTGTTTTCAAGGAGGGCCTAAACCCAGATTCTATTTCTGTACAAATGAGTGAGTTAGGTGTCAAACAACTGGATATTCTTTTAAAAGGTAGTTCTGTGAAAATGTCCTTTTGTTCCTATTCCCATGGCATATTCTGTGTCTGTCTGCTGCATTATCTGACAAAAGTGAGTCTTTATTGCTTCTTCAGACTGTCTCCCTGAGAAATACACAGCAGTTAAGAGAGTGAATTCAATTCTTGCTGGAATCAATGGCACAGTTGTCTGGTTCCTAGGATCTTTATTTCTAGTGATGGAACATGGATTAAGACAGCACTGATTGACTTTTATTTCTCTGCACTGGAAGTGACTGAATTTCAGAGAAATCCTAAATGAATACTAGAATTTGCCTGTAAATTGCACGTCAGTGTCCAATAAGCAAGTTCGTGAGGCAAGAGAATTAGGGAATTGTTGAGATTTTTTAGGAACAGACTGAGATGCACATAAACAGCAAGTATCTCTAGATTCCTTAGGGAATCAAGACATTCTGACGTGGGGCCTACAGAAGGAGAGCTGTGTTTATGTGAACTGGTAACTCTATCCCCTGAAGCATCTAAACTTACACTAAAAAGTTCTCTTTGTGAAAATAAATTAAATCTTTGCAGTGGAAATACCTGGTGTATGTCCCTAAAAAATTCCATGTTCAATTCGAGTTAGTCACCCAGGGTCCCTCCATTAACAATGATGAAAACCTGAAGGCTTCTGAGTGCAGGTCATTGCCTACAGACATCTTCATTTTGTCACTGGAATTACTTTCAGGGCTTCAGTAAAGGCATTGACTTTATGGGTTATAGTGGAAGTTGAGACACTGGGGAGAGAGTTTTATTGTGTAGAGACAGAAATCCAGAGCCATTTGAGATGCCTTGGGTATCTGAGACACCCACACAGGGCTGGAGAATGTGACAGACTTACACAAGGAACAATGTTGAAATCGAAGCAGGACATTGGGTGATAGCTCAGGTGGTCCTAGGACATGCACTGAGCAGCCAAAGCCCACTTTAATTTGCATACAAACATATATATTTAGGTTTCTTAGTCTGAACCTAAAAAGCTGTAAGATTCACTAAATCAGAATGGTGAAACATTGGCACAGGGTGCCCAGAGGTTAATAGATGTTTCATCCCTGGAAACATTCCAGGTCAGGTTGGATGGGGTTCTGAGCAACCTTATCTAGTTGAAGATGTCTCTTCTAATTTCAGAAGGGGTTGGACTAGATGACCTTTAAAGATCCCTTTCAACTCAAAACTATTCTATGAGTCCTACTGGAAAGAGTAAGACATCTCCAGAGAATCACTCATGTTTCCTAAGAGAGTCTTCTGAAAAAATAAAGGAAAACTTGTTTGCTGCAGGATGTTGATAAACCTATGAAAAAATGTATTTTATTTTATTTTATTCTAGAGATAGAGGAAAGCATGTAGATTACTAACATCAAGTATTCTGAACACTGACTAACAGAGACATGTGTGGTTATTTTTAACAGAGCAACTACAGGATACTGTACACACATCCACAGAGGTTGGTTGTATCAATCACATCACCCAAAGGCAAGGAAAGGACAATATAGCAATAACTGATTATCTCAGCTTGAGTTTATAAAACCCTCGAAGGAAGCAGAAGATACTGATACATATGCTAAGAGATAATAAAGACAAAACAAACAAAAAAAAATTGATCTTTTCTATAATTCCTCAGGGCTGGGCTTCAGTTTCTAATGAAATCATAAACTGCATGCAGTGAATATAGTAGGATCTACCAATACAGGCTGACAGTTGGATTCTTGGCTGTGTTAAGGGTGTATTTTATCACCCTAATATCACGAAAGACCAGTACTATGTCTGCTGATTCTCATTATATCCTACAATGTCTCCCCATAAGTCATGACACTTCCTGTTGCTGCCAAAGACAATCAGGATCCTTGCTTGTTCCTTTTCCTGTGACTGTGCTGGGAAGAGGCACAAAAGGGAACAGAGACACCAGAGCAAAGACAAAGCATGTGACATTGGTATTTCATCAGCTGACAGAGCTATGAACCTGGGAAAAGCACAAAGCTTTTCCAAGAGAAGTATTTGTGGGGAGCAATGCTCCAGCCTGGGACCTGCTGTTGGAAAGTATGACCAGACTCCCCCTTTTACTTTCACATGAAGATTGTGGTCACTCAGTGGGTCATTTGCATGAGATGACAATGAGAGTTATCAAGAATCATGCAGTGTTCCTCTGTTTCTGCTTTGCTTCTATTCAATCCTTTGTTTAGTCTCTCATCAGAGGTAGATGTATTAGGCCTAGAAATGGCACAGCCCAGCAAGTGAACTGGTTGGGCTATATTTTCTAGGATACAATAGGACATTTGTGACCCTACTATGAAGTTGGTATTGTGTGAACTTCCTTGATTATTTCTCTGTACCTTAATATGAAGATGAAAACAATACCAGGTCAGGGTGGGTTTTTGTTGTTTCTTTTTTGCTCGTTGTGATATTCTTTTTATTTGTTTGTTTGCTTTTTTTTGCATGGAAACAGCATGGAGCTTTTTCTCATGGATCTTTAGGTTTCTATGCCATAGTTATTTTAAACTTGGTATTGTCCCAAAGTTGCCTTCACCATCAATGGACAGAAGTTGGCTTTCTGAGGGAATGACTCATAAGATCTATTCAAGTACCTGCTTTCAGATGAGAGACATTGTTCTCTAGGATTGCCTATTTCTATCTATTACTACAAAAAAGTTGATAGTTATTCAGATTAATATGCTGGTGACTGGTCAGCTGAATCTCGCTCTGGTAATCACATTTGCTAGTTACTGTTTGCTGTGTTCATGGGAATGGTTGCCTGAATTAAACCACTAATGGGAGAACAGTAAACGTGATGGGAACAAGAAGGGGTTAGAAGCAACTCCAATGGATTTCCATTACTAACTTCAATTGAAAGATTTTCTGTATCCTCTTAAGAATCACTTCATTTTCACCAGTGTTCACCAGCCTTCTAGAAGGAGATTCAGATATACCAGATTTTGTATATTTAGTATCACTCCTTTTGGTATCTGCATGTGTTGTAGTATCACTTGGAAAGTTGTAGTCATGGATCAAGTGTTCTTAGACCAAAAGCTCAAGAGAGGCTTTTTAGACTGCTCTTTACCATGAAGTGTTTTCTTTGATGAGGCTTTGCCAAGCACTGATATCCTCACACAGGTGACCCATGCCTAAAATTGCCCACTTTCGTTTCTTATTTCAGCTTATTCTGATTTTCATACACTACCTCTTAATATAACTTACAAACTTAAGCCAAGAACTTCATTACAGGAAACTGCCTACTCAATAATATATGCAATTGAATAAGCATAATAATTTGGACTCCTGACAGATTGTTCATATTGATTTTTGTTCAGCAAAATAAAGCTGAAGAACAGCCAGTTAAATCATCTTCAGACAGAAGAGCAAGTTATAGTCCTACAACAACTTATTAACTGCTCCTTTTACTAAGCAGTAGAAAAATAATCTGTATATACTCCTCTCACCACAACAAAAATGAGACAATTCAGTTTTACTTAACTTCAGAAGCAGACCTGCATAATAACATCTTAAAGATTAACTCCCTGAGCCCTTACTAAGCCCTGTTTTATTTCCACAATGTTCTTTATATTTCTTCTTCATTAGACATTAGCTATGCTCTTTCTTTTCTTGGATTTACAGTGGATCAGATTTGATCTCCTCTGCTGGACAATGAAGAGATTTAGAAAGTGGAGACCACCCTGTGGTGTCTGCTGAACTTCATGGCTTCTTCCATCCCTGGAAGAGCAAGAGATCAGGAACTGCATGTCCACTACTTTTTTTTTGTTTTTCTTTTCTGGGCAAGTGAGAATGGAGTGTGTCCAGAGCATGGACAGAGGGCTACTGAGCTGATGAAATTTCCAGAGAACAAGCCATACAATGGGCTGCTGAGGGAACTGAGGATGTTGAGTTTGGAGAAGAGGAGGCTGAGAGGAGACTTCATTGCCCTCTACAACTACCTGAAAGAAGGTTGTAGGAAGGTGGTTTTTAGCCTCTTCTCCCAAGTAAATTATGACAGGACCAGAAGAAATTGTCTGAACTTGTGGCAGGAAAGGTTTAGATTAGATAATAGGAAGAATTTCTATAATGAAAAAGTGGTCAGGAACTGGCACAGGCTGCCCAGGGGAGTGGTGGAGTCACCATCCCTGGAGGTGCTCAAGAAACATGTAGATGTGGCACTTCAGGGCACGCTCTATTGGCTGAGATTGTAGGGTTTTTTCTGGGTGTGTTTTGGCAGAGTATGTGTTGTTGTTTTTGTTTGTTTGTGGTTTTTTGTGTGTTAATTGTTGGACTCAGTGATCTCAGAGGTCCTTTCCAACTGTGATGATTCTGTGATTCTGTGATTCTGTGATGGGGGTGGGGAAAGGGAGATCCTTGGCTTTTCCCAAGAGTTGCTATCAAGCACTGCTGACTCAGAAAATGCTGGTAATTTGCTTCTGGCAAAAAGGAGGAAAAGAAAGTGTGCAATTCCTTTCCCAAATTCCTCCCATGAAACAGAAGGAACAGGAAATGAAAGGGGAAAGATCTCTCATTTTCATGCAGTTTTTCAGCTTCAGAAATCAAACAAAGAATAAGTCTTCTTATATGGTTTTGTTGTGGGTTTTTTTTGGAGGTCATAAACCTTAATATCCTGAAATATTTAATTCTAGAGAGGAAGATTTTGCATGTTATACTAGAAAAAAATGATCTTGAGTTCTGCTGCTGTTAGGCTTCCCAACTGGAGATTTAGTTTTGTAACATGAATTCCACTACAGAAGTAGGTTATTCTGTGGGGCAGGAATAGTGCTGGTTGAGAGTAGAATGTTAGCTAAAAAAATGCATATATATAGGGAAATAAAAAAAAAAAAAAAAAAAAAAAAAAAAAAAAAAAAAAAAAAAAAAAAGAGGAAAGAAGTTGATTCAACCAGCCTATGTTTGTTCTATAGATTTTAAGGTAATTTCTTATTTTTCAAATATGTGCATTATTCCTGCAAGAGAGTTGGAAAAGGAATAGAGTTGAGCAGAGTTGTGATCCAGACTTCAGACTGACCCTAGTTAAAATAAATGTTTTTTCTTCTTCTTTTCATTTCTGAATTTTGCTCCTGGATGCCAGGAAGCCTCGTGATGTTGCCAGCTTGATGAATACATAGTATCTTATAAATGTTTTACAAAGTTGAAGTAATTGCCTATTTTCCTTTTAACATGGGTGGTTTGGAGCCTTAAGCCATATAGAAATACCTAAACAGACTCACCTCCCAGCTAATAATATATTTATAGAATCATAGAATCACACAGTTGTTAGAGTTGGAAGGGACCTTCAAGATCATCCAGTTCTAACCCCCTGCATGGGCAGGGACACCTCCCTGCAGCCCAGGTTGCTTGAAGCCCCATCCAACCTGCCCTTCAACACTGCCAGGGATGGGGCAGCCACAGCTTCCCTGGGCAACCTGGGCCAGGGTCTCACCACCCTCCCTTCTAAAGAATTTCCTCCTTATGTCTGACCTGAATCTCTCCTCTTCTGATGTCTAACCTAAATCTCCCCTCCTTCAGTTTTAGTCCATTATCCCTTTTCCTCTCACTATAAGCCCTTGTCCCAAGTCCCTCCCCAGCTTTCCTGGAGCCCCTTCAGGCACTGGAAGGTGCTCTAAGGTCTCCCTGGAGCCTTCTCTTCTCCAGGCTGAACACCCCAGCTCTCCCAGCCTGTCTCCAGAGCAGAGCTGCTCCAGCCCTGGGATCATCTTTGTGGCCTCCTCTGGACCCTCTCCAGGAACTTCATGTCCTTCTTATGTTGGTGGCTCCAGAGCTGGACCCAGTTTGTTTTCTGAAAAGATTGGTGAGAAATCACACTCTTAAGATGTTGATCATTCAGAGAACAAACAGGCCTTTCAGCCACAGAAGCTCAGCAGATGCCCCGGGACAGCACCAGGGACAGCTCCTGCTGCCCTCCCGCGGGAATCCTGAGCCCTCCATTCCCAGCCTCTCCACTCCTGCT
>NW_009953184.1:21600-36044 GCF_000747805.2 Chaetura pelagica | reverse complement strand
GCTGAATCAAACAGACACTTTGGTGTCTCAGTACAGGGAACTGTGCTTGGCTCTGTATTTAGGGGAAAATGGCCTCCTTGGGCAACAGTTGCATCACTGGGTGTCAGACGTCTAGTTCCTTGGCTAAGTTAGCTGCCCACTCTCCCAAGGCTCCTGGTACAGTTGATAGATACTGAGATTTACATTCAGTTTGCATATTAAAACACCTAAATTAAGGTGTCTTAATACACAAGCTGAGTCCCACTCAAGGTGTATTCATCATCTCAGAGTCGAGCTGCCTATTTCACTTTCTGGTGCAAGTTTTACTATTAGTAAACTAAGTGGGAACCCTACCCAATTAGCTTTGCCAAGTGAGGCAAGTCTGAATCTAGATGGTGCCATTTTCACCCTTCAGCTGCAGAGAGTTGGGTCCCGTGGACAAGTAACTGGATGTACTCTTCTTATTGATCCTTCTCCTTGCCTTTCTGATTACTCTTAAAAGCTATTTCAGGCTCCCTGAATGCCTGCCTCTACATAGTAGCTTGCACTTCTCATTATCAAGACATACATTTCATGCTCACACAGCTGCTAGAATTGATTGGTTTGTTTCCTTTACAGAAAAACAAATCAAAGCAAGCACAGTGAAGCAAAGCAAGTAGAAATCACAACCAAAACAAAAGGCAAGGCTAAAATAATTCCTAAATTATGACTGAGTGAGAAGCTGCAGGTACTATAATTGAGTGATAAACCAGAATCTGTGTGGGAAAAAATTGCCAGAAATAGAAGTTGATGCACAATGAAATGCTTTAGAAGAGAAAAATTATTATTAGAGTATTAGTGTAACAAGAGTATGCTCAAACGATGTGACAAGAGCAAAGCTAAACTGAAATAATGACCACAAGCAATTAATTAAAATGCACCATTGTTTACATTTTGAGAACATACCTCATCTTTGTTCCCAAGACATGAAAGCACTTGAATTTGCTCCAGGTTTTTGGTCCTACAGTCAAATGATTAAATTACTTAAAACTGGATGCATTGTTATCCTAATTCAATAAGCTAAGACAACATTAAATATAGTACTCCCAGTCAGTAGAGCTCTTTCATAATTGTGCTTATACAGGCTACACCAGCAGCATCGATTTTATTGCCTATTATTATTCTGGATTGAAAATTTAGAAATAAAAGTTAAAATGGTGTGATTACAACAGCTGATCATTCATGTTTGCATGAAGAAGATTTCTCACTTGGGTTACAAACTGAGTGTGTGCTTCCTAACTGTTAATGTACTCTTAGCAGTTACTTTTAGGCCAGAATAACCTATCTGATCATATATGTAAATATATACCTATACTTTACACTTGTATTAATATATACTAATACTTAAAAATCTCCTACATCTGAATTGTACAGTACGAGTTAATTTTCTGTCTTTTAAGTCATATGACATCTGTTCACTCTCAGAATATCATGAAACATTTGTTACCATCTTTGGATAAGACACTGATCATATGAGAGTCCCTGCAAGGCAAATGATTGAATAGACCTTTGATCTATAACTCAAGTGTGCAGAATTGTTCCCTGTAATGCACTTTTCTCATTCTTTGTTCAGGTACTAAAAATATCACAAACAATGACAACTTCCAAACTTCCTTTTAGATAATTTAGTTAAGGTTTATTTTGCCTGGGTGCAGGGAATAACCTTTATGACTTCCACAGGTCCCTTTAGCCTTATTGTCTGGGTTTTTTTCCATAATTATTCCATATTCCAATAAATATCACCAGTAAAAGAATATTGATTATATGTATGAAAATTTTCATAGATATTTAGAACTCCTCAAATCTGTCCAGAGAAGGGCCACGAAGATGATCAGAGGGCTGGAGCACCTCCCCTATGAAGACAGGGTGAGGAAGTTGGGATGTTCTACCTAGAGAAGAGGAGGCTCCAGGGAGACCTTAGAGCACCTTCCAGTGCCTGAAGGGGCTACAGGAAAGCTGGGGAGGGGCTTTTCACCTGAGAGGGCAGTGACAAGACAAGGGGTAATGGTTTTAAACTGGAAGAGGGGAGATTTAGGTTAGACATCAGGAAGAAATTCTTCACCATGAGGGTAGGAAGGCACTGAAATAGGTTGTACAGGGAGGTTGTGGCTGCCCCTTCCCTGGAGGTGTTCAAGGTCAGGTTGGATGAGGCTTGTGCAGCCTGGTCTGGTGGGAGGTGTCCCTGCTCATGGCAGGGAGGTTGGAGCCTGATGATCTTTAAGGTCCTTTCCAACCTTCACCATTCTATGATTCTATGATTCTAAGTTGGAACTGATAATACAGGAACTCTACTATAAATCTACTTAATGTGATGAGAACTTCAGTACTCTCTAATGAGTGCCTCCCATTTTTTCTCTATCTTCCCAGTCTTTAGACAGAGACAGACAGATCTAGCACACTTGTTCTCTGAGGATCTGACCTAAAGGCAAGCAAAGAGGAATTCTCTTAGCTCCAGCAGCTCAGATTTTTCACTACCACCACTGTAATTTTGGGCCTTCCTGTGCTCACTTCCTGTGGTTTTCTGGGCTTTTTCACTTAACAGGTTTAGTGTATCTAAAACATCAGAAATATTTCTGACCTTTTCCTATGTCCCATAATTATATTTATGTGGGGATTGTTTTTTGGTACTTTATGGTAGGCTGTAGGGAGATTTTGTAGTTTACACAACATGGAGTCATGAGCACTGTGTGCACATTTCTTTACTCTGGATTAAGTTTATATGGCCTCTGCCTGCTTGTTGGTGAGAGTGCTGGTCTGGGTGTGATGGCACTGGTGGCTCCTTCCCAGTCTATATTCCATGTCATTTCTTCTTCTTCTCTCTCTGCAAAAAAAAAATATTTCCAGGAAAAAATATAAATAAAGAAATAAATATTATTTTAAACATCCACCATTCATTGGCTGGGAAATGATCATGGTTCTTGTCTATGCTTCACTAGCATCTCCTTTGTCCTTCTTCATCCTGCACTTTACCTCCATTTTCATCTATTGATACCCTTCATCTTGTCTTGTCACTGACTTCAAATTGAAACCTGACCAGATCAAGAGGTTCAGCTTTATGTAGCTTTACTTTTGACAGGAAGACATTTAGTTGCTGGGACTGCACTGAATAGTAATATCATTTCATTTAGTCTCTTTCATATTGACCACCCTATCCCAGAGGTAACCAAAACCTTGTGAAGCTGGATTGTATTTATTTGTTGGTGCTATTTTTTCTACTCTCTGAATATATTGCAGGCAGAGGAAGAGAAGTTCAATAGGAGGCAGGAGACAGGCTTTGTTAAACTCTGACGTTGTTGCTGAATCACACCTTTGCTTCAAGAGTTGTTTTTCAGTTACTTCAAAAGCTTGAACAAAATTCAGCTTCTGTTCTCCTGCTCAGGAGTGTGAAATGCAACATGTTAAAATGCCTCTTACTGGAGTTTGAACTGATTTTTTATAACGTAGGCACTTCTTTTTTTTCCTCCATTAGTTCATAGGGTCCCGTGGGTTCTAATAAGGAATTATTTGACTCACTAGTAGAACAATTTCCAGGAGAGATTATGGAATTTGCACGCTGAAATAAATTAAGTTATTTAATTCAGTCATTTCTCATTCGCAGAAGATTTGAAGGAGTAAACAAGGAATAAATGGCTCTCAGGAGTCTGCACACTGGCGTCACTGTGGTTACATCAGGAATGAATTTGGCTCAAGATCTGTTATAAGTTATCTTCTCCTGCAGACGTGCCTTTTCCACTGAGACAACTCTATTTATAAACAATAGAAAAGCAAGAGAGTTGGGACCACAGGAGCCTGAGCATGGAGGGGCAGCTTCCTTCAGAGCTCTGTTATAGCTCTTGCTCTGGAGTGTCCAGGTTGCAACAGCACCATCTGTTTTCTTTAGTTTAGTTTTCCAGCTGTAAAAAGAGCAGAAAACAGTCTTACCTCCAGAACTACCATGAAACCTAAATCATGATAATTTTAAAATTCCTTTGAGGGAACTCAATATATCTGTAGGAGAATTTCATATAAGAACGTTTTTCTTCTGTGGTAGAACAGATTTAAAGCCCTGAGTTTATTACTGGGAAACCACAGTGCTCAAGAGACTTGATACCAAAACTTCCTCTTGTCTTCTTCCATGCAACCAAATCCTCTCTCCATTTTCAAAGGAATGCAGAGTCCAAAACACCAAAAAGCAACACTGAAAAAAAATCTGCTTTCTCTGTATCTATGGCAACTAGTTATTCTGGTGTTCTTTACAGATGTCTTCTTCACAGGCCCATAAATCTCATCATGGGCCAAATATCACTACACTTTGTGGGTGGCAAAAGTGACAATGAACTTTTCAGCAATACAGGCTTGAAAGGTTCCTTACCTAGAAAGCCAGGACTCTCTGTGAGACACAATAATACTTGTGGGGAAGATATAAATTTAATATAACTTATATTTATATAATATATAGAATATATTAAAAATACATATTTATTTCTGTCCCATTCCTCTATCTCCACAACCAATTTCAAGCCCAGTTAATATTCTTAATTGAAACTATCCTCAAAGATCACAACTGATAGTGCTCCACCTGGCTGGCATTAGTCATCACTTCTTTATGGGTAGGTTGTGTCTGTGAAGTGGAGGATCCATTCAGGTGTGCAAAGGTTGGGCTTTGTGGAAGAGGAACAGATCTTTCTGGTTCTTACTCTGTTGCTTTATTCTCAAACTCTGTCTTTGCAAACCTCATCCAGTATTTTACTGTGTTTTTCCTAGAAATGACTCTGAGCCCAGTCGTTGAAGGCTTAAGCCTTATAGCCTTGTGATGTCTGCAAAGTCTTCTAGACACAGGTGGAATAACCTTTTTTTCCCCACCTCTCAGCTTATGAGTTAATGGAAGATAGAGATGATAAAGGAAAGTTCATGATCTCTTCCCCTAAGAAGGTAGAGAAGTGTATCAGAAAGGTGTGGTGGTGGTGTCTGCTGCTGACAGTCATTTTGGCTGCCACCAGCAATAAAAGAAATGAGAGGCACCAGCCTGTGCCAGGCAAGGCTGCCTCCAGCAGTGCCCCGTGATCTCACATAACCCGTCCTGAGTGATGCCAGATTATCTGCAGCTGCTGCTCTCGGCACTGCCTTGGGTTCTGGCAGCTTGTAAGTGTCATTCTGTCCTCCCACATAGAGGAATAAAATCCCTCCACTTTTGAATAATTTTACAGAATCTTTCTTCCTCCAGAGCAGCAAAGGGGTGACTTTCTCATGGACAAACAGCCAATCCTTTTTATTATTATGAAATAATGTCGGTTGTTTTTTTCTTTAAAAAACACTTCTCCATTTCCCACATCATTGGCTTTTTACTCATCTGTGTAATTAGACAAAGAAATGTTCCAAGGATTTTGCCAAATTTAAGTTTCCTTTTAACACTCTCCTGAGCCCACCTAAGGCAAATTGGTTGGCAGCACTTAAAGGATTCTGGAGATTTTCTTGGGTGAGTTTCTCTTGGCAGGTAACAATACAAGGACAGCAATAAGTGTGAGCTTAGAATAAATATCCTGTGAGTGTAAAGAATTAAAAAGATTTAAAGAAGAAATAAGGTTTATACCTCTGTGATTATTGAGAACAGCTTCTGTCATTTAAAACCTGATCTTTGCCATGTGTAAAATATTCAAGGAAAAAACCCCCAAAACTTAGTATTAGCCTTTCTTTTTGAAATGTGTTTCACGTGAGGTGTAGACAAGAACTTTTTCAGCCTCTTGAGGAGAGCAGTTCTAATTTTTGCACAAATTAGAAGGGTCTTAATTTCCTTTTCACCTCTCAGACCGATCATGGTCAAACATTGTCTGTTTGTTTGGATCTACTTTTTTCCCCACCAGTATGGTGGGAATATGGGCACAGTTCTAATCTGTCATTTGTGTGGCTTTGCTCCTAAGGTGGTTGGAAGGGGAGCCAAAGTGCTAGAGTGATGCAGAACACCCAAATCAGTTGAAATCCTCTCTATTGAACTCTGGGAAAAAAATAAATAAGTAAATAAAAATATTAGCTCCCAGTTCTAAAATATACAATTTATATTTGGCAAATACAAAGCATGTGCACTTAATCTTTTGAGAGTCAAAGCCTGCTGTTTTCAGCTACTCTTTTTCTACTGTTATGTTATAAAATTCACTATTTCAATCAAAGAAAAGCCAGTTTCTGCTTCTTTCACTTAAGTTTTTAATAGCATCAAAGATTAACATGATAGATAAGAAGTGAAACATCTCAAATAATTTTTTTCCAATGGTCTCTTTTATAAATTAAGCTGACATTTTTAATACTTCTTTGAAAACCCTCCTGCACTTTGTACATCTTGCACCTCTGAAAATGTCATCCCATAAAACAACTCACTTTACTGATAACGAGGCACCAGTAGAAAATGCTATCACAGTTTATAGAATTATCATGCCATATAAAGAGTGGATGCTAAATAGTCATAATGTTGCACAGCTTTGCACCAGAAAAAAAGTAATGGAAAATATTAAGGTAGGCCAAGTGTTGGTAAATTTGAACACAGTTTATATTTCTTAACGTATAAATCGAGCTGAGTCACTTCAGTTAAATATGTGGAATTCCTCTCCTCTAATTCCAGTTCTTTTCAGCCTAAAATTAGGCTTTCTCTTGGTGCCTTTTCTAAACAGTGGGAAAAACACGCAACTCCAGAAGATAATTTATCTTAGAAACCCTCTAGCAGTGCCCTCCAAGGGTGTCTGGTTTTCTTCATGCATTGTAAAAAAAAAAAAAAATGCAGAAGAACTCAGCTCAAATTCACATATACAATGTCTAGAATGTTAAGGTGAATATATCCCATGTTAGAGAATACAAGGTGCTTCCTGCTGCAGCAGCAGTAACATTTGAATAGAGGAACAAATTCTTCATGAAATAGCTAAGCCAGATGACAAATGCTGAATAAATAGATTTTGTTCAAATAAATAAAAATTATATTGGGAGCAGAAGAGGGAAGGGAAAAGCCTTTCCTTTTCCTCTGCTCAGCTTGCCCTTGTACTCTGTCTTTCATGCCTGCTTTTTGTATAAGACCTATTAAGAAAGGAATTACTTTTTTTTGCCTTGTACAAAATCACGTATTCCCTTTTCCAGCATAGAATTCCTTTAGTGGTTTTTCTCCTCTTTGTATTTTTTCTCCTCTTTAATAATTTTGGCATTTCAATTGATTTTTCTTTTCTACTCTCTCATGGGCTGGACTTTCGAAATAGACTTTTGAATCTGACAGATTTTTAAGTTTGCTGCCTGACTTGAAACACCTGCAGAATGACCATTTCTATAATGAAAGCTCCTTTTTTCACTTCCCACCTTCACCCAAGAGAGTCCACTGAATAAAGTCAACAACATTTGTCAGAGGTGCACCAGTCTCAAAGCTACAAATTCCTCTAAGTTTAGTGAAAATGGTATTCTGAGTGCAAGAAAGATGTTAAAAGAATTATTTCTGTGTGGAGGAGAACAGGTAGGACTCACCCACTTTACTTACCCAGGACTTACCCACTTTATCAAGAGGAGTGAGTGAGTGAGCAATGAATTAGTACACAGGGTTTCACCATCCAAAAAGCCTATCTCTGCTTTTGCACCTTCTCTTGCCAATCACTGGCAGAGATGAGAATAAGATACGATGCATGAGGGACAAGGTAAGGACAAGGGAAGATGTTGTGGATACTGTTCCAGAGAGTTTAAATGAAGGAATTGCAGCAGAGACACCATGAGAAACCAGGTCACAAATCTGTAGAAAAAGAACAGTTTGTACATAGTCCTGGTGACACAGTGACTCTGTGGTAGTAGCAGATAACAGCCTCTATCCTTAGTGGATTTAAAGTGAAATAATTTCCTTGAACTCAGTGAACTTCAGCTTTGGGGCTGCCCAAAATCTGGTTTTATATCTAGACACTATAAAAACTGTGACTCTCAAGGCACCCTTAGACAGAGGAGAAAAAGAATATGAAGGGACACAATTTCAGAAGAGCTGTTTACTACTGCTATTCTAGCAGCATAGTGTGCTTTGTTGGGTTTCCTTTTTTTTTCGTTTCCTCCTGGTGCTTGTCCAGACACCTCAGGTGAGAAGGCAGCAGCCTCTCAGCTGCCAGGAGTAGCAGGTAAAGAGAAAACATTTTGCTTCAAGAGGCTTAATTTGAAGCAAAGGTCAGGAACAAGGCTTGGATGAACCTTCAAGGAAGGAGGATAAACTGAATGGTTTTAGCACTATGTATAATTTTAAATTACATCAGAAGTTCTGCAATATCCACACTTTCCTCCTTTGGGCTTTCTCTGAAAGTGCAGTCCTTCTTCAGTGACCCCCAGGTCAGATCCACCCTCAGCTTCAACAACATTGAATTGAAACTCAAGTGTCAGGGGCTTCATATGAAATTAATATAAAATCCATATTGGGCTTCAACTGAAATCAGGGCTGTGTTTTGAAATAACATTTCACAAGAACATTGCAAGGTGGATCCTGCCTCAGGGATCTTGCAGTCTAAGCATGAGTTTTATCTCATTCTTGCAAGGAGAAGCTTGATAGAGATGTAGGGATGGACCTTGTGGCTTTTCATGAGCAGCCAGTGTGATTTGCCTTTTGATTTGAATTGCCCAGGAGCTGCACAGCTGCTCTGACACCATTCACAGCCTGCAGTTGCATGTCCCAGCTCTCAGCTGGTCTCCTGTTCTCAGGATCAGAAAGGGAGGCTGCATAGCAACTGCTCAGCCCTCTGCCCAGGTTGGCTCATATCTTCTCCAAAAGACCACATAGACCCTCTGGGGAACACAAGATTCAGCCACTGAAAAGGCAGCTGTCTAAGCTAAGGTGGTTCTTAGCCTTGTTCTACTTAGTGTAGTCAGTGGAGAGATAGAAATACACCTACAGCCTGATTCACCTCCACCACCTTGAAATGGGATTATCCCTATCTGGAAAGTCTCTCTAGAGAGGAAACTTTGCTTAGATGAATGAGGGTAAAAGGGTAATCTTAGCCATCTCAAGTTAAAAATGACTGGGTTTTTTTCCTCGAAAGTAAATGACAAGGGATGGGGGCTCCCAAAGGATCCTCCACTCCATCAGAGAGGAGATGACTAGCTGAATAAGATGAAGCACTCTTCTGCCCATGCTACAAAGAAGGCATAAGTACTTATCCGAGATCAGATGTCAAGCTTTACACCCCTTATGTTAACTGAGATGAAGCCCACAAGTTTACCAAAATAGGTTTCAGGCTGCAGGGCAGACATGGGGAGGGAAGGAAGAGTTTGTGCTTTCTACCAGGTGCCTTCTCAAGACCATCCCTTAATAATACCATCACTTTTCATCCTGTCCCACATAAAATTTTATTCTTTTATACAATCTGTTGTTACTACTGATTTCTAGCATTCTAAGAACCGTGAAAAATTGCCCACGTGAAGCTGCACCTTACTGCTTGCAGTGTCTGAGTAATGTCTCTCAAAGCTAGCCTGGCTGCCCCTCCATCCCATGGTGATGGAGACATGCCATCAGAGCCAGAGGAGAACCCTGCTGTGCAGTTTCACACTCAAGTCACATTGATTTCCGTGGGCAGATTTCCCCCAGCAGGAGCTGCTGGCTCCATCAGGGTTTACAAATGTGAGGAGACTGTGCACACCAGCCTTTACTCCATTTAATTTCTTGTCATCTTTTTCTCTGCTCTTCTATATAGCTTGTTTTAAGTATGCTTTTCCAGGCAGGATCAGGCAATATTTTAATTGATGAGGAATTCTTTCTGTTCTCCATCACCCATCTCTTTTAGTAACATATTACTGGATTGTCAGCTTCTCTATCCCTCACTTCCAATATCTGCACATCAGTGCTTTCTAGCATGGTGTACTTACAATTTCTTTTAAAATGATTCTATTGTTTAGCTCTGCACAGTATTACTACAAAAACCAGCCACCTGCTGTGACTGAATTTGATACACAGCACTATGAGTTATTTATTCCATATCTACACTTCCTTTTCTGCAGTATAAGGGTTACCTTCCATTTCTGTACATTGGTTTGCAGTATGTATTGCTATCCCAGTGTTTGGAAAACAGTTGTTGTTGAAGTGATGGTAAGAATCAAGAAAGCTTTCCCTATTCCTATCAAACCCATCAGTTTATGTGATCAAGGCTAGGAAGTGTTTTAAAGTGGAAGAGGGGAGATTTAGGTTAGACATCAGGAAGAAATTCTTCACCATGAGGGTAGGAAGGTGCTGGAACAGGTTGCCCAGAGAGGTTGTGGAAACCCCTTCCCTGGAGATGTTCAAGGTCAGGTTGGATGAGGCTTGTGCAGCCTGGTCTGGTGGGAGGTTGGAACCTGATGATCTTTCAGGTCCCTTCCATTCTAGGATTATGTGGTTTTTAGAAGATCTCATTTGCCACTTCTATTGTTTGTAACACTTTCTGCAAGCAGATGTCTCATTACCATGAAGATTTACACATTCCTTGCTTTTATATAAAGTCCCATATATCAGGGAACTATAAACCTATTACTATCTCCTTTCAGATTTACATGGTAAATACAGTTCCTGCTGCGTGGACAGACACTAGGTATCAAAGAGAGTAAAATCTAATAGTGCTCAATGTGACCTTGATTTTCATCTTTACTAAGCGGGTTGTATCACAAAGCTTTTCAAAACCTCAGTTTTTGAGACTTTTGGAGATGTTCTAGTGGATGCCAATACTGGTATAATGAGATCCTCATCTGGAAAAGAAAACAACCTGGGGTAGGAGTGGAAGAAAGAGAAGAGGGGAGAGAAATGTAAAGGGTTCCTTTTTTTTCCAGCTCATGCAGTGATTTAATGAGCATTTTTGCAGTAATACTGTATGCTGGTGCATCTGGCAAATCTTGATAGATTTTTAGCTAATAAGGTCAGGATTTTATAGGGTTATTAATTTATATTATGTGATCTGATGCTGCATCCTTTAATTCAAATGAGTTATTATCTGCTGTTGATCATGTGCCATCATTATAAGTGTTCTTTGATGCTGACCTAATTCTTCAAACACTGTGTCACTCAGAACTGCCCTATTCACCACACATGGCAGTATCTGGCTTCTATCTGGGGAGAAAACATAGGGCTTGGTTCACTACCACTGAAGATGATGGAAAAAACACACCAAGTCCAGCCTTGTGTGCAAACATTCTCCTCTGACGGGAAACTGCTATTACCTGATAAAGCCCACACTGGTTTTACAAGCTGATCACCCAAACCTCATTATATTGTACTTGTGGCAGGGTGGAAGTGTTATCTGCTTTTATGAAGATCTTATTTTTCCTGGCACATCATGACATAACACCACTTGAATGGAGCTTGTGGCTTTTAACTGTTGATAAGATTATGTGCTTGATCTCAGCATCAAACACAAATAAGTAGTGTAGATATTTAGATTTAGTTATTCTTTCTTTTCCTGCTGAGGTAGAGGATGATTTTCGTTTGAGATTCCTTCACTAAGTCATTATTTTTTTTTAGGCATTAGTAGGAAATTTGAAAGGTTGCTCTGAGTTCTTCTGTTAAGTCTTCTAGGTTTATGAGCTAATGAAAAGGTGGTTTACAAAATTACAGAAGGCTTATGCTTCTTGAAAATCAGTCATAGTTTGTCATGTGTCTGGCACAGTGATCACAAAGAAGCAGGAGCTAAACCCCTTTATTATATTAACTGTAGCAAATGGACCTGAATTGTTCCCATAGTCTAAGAGAAGACAACTCCCATCCACAATCCCATCATCTTCTCTCTCTGTGTGCATGTAACACGAGGTTGGTCCTTCACCACTCAGATCTTTAGTTCAAAGCTTGTTACCTGAAGCTGAATCTCTGAAGAGTTGTTAAAGGACTGATTCTATCTTTAACTTATACAAGAAATAATTACAGGTCAAAATCATCCTTTTAATACTGTGAGTTTATATTCTTCAGAGGAAAAACTGCAATAGAGGTAGTGAATTATGTTATGGCTGTTCTTTAGTAGTGGAGGACATTTCTACTTCCAATATTTTTCAATAAAATTAACAACATCAAAGAAGTGAACTTCTCTCACATGACCACAAAACTGGCTGTAAGATGAAGTAGAATCTGGTTTTCAGTTTCCAGTTGTCTTCCTGGGTGAAATTCAAAATTATTCCATCACTCAACCTGTGGCAAAGATTAGAGACAACAAGAATTTATAGAATTTAAGTCAAAGATACCTAAAGATTTGACTCAGCAATAATGGAAGAGAATTAAATGATACTAAAAGACAGTGATATGCTCAAGAGAAAAATTGTTTCTAATGTCTGTTGAAGTGATTTAACTGGAACTAAGAAATATGATCTTCTGGGACTGTCTGGTCATTGTGCTATGAAGCCACATGTTTCATGCTGTTGTTATGAGTGAAATGTATGTTATTCCAGGAAAGCCTATTACAAAATGAGTGTTGATTATTCTAAATAGGTGCAGTTTTATGGTTAGAAGAAAGAACCAACTAAAACACACCATGACAGTGTGACAAATGGAATGGATTTCCACCACTGATTTATTTTCTCTCTCCTTCTCTTCTATAGGTTGCCCAGGAATGTGGGACAATATTACGTGCTGGAAACCTGCAAGTGTGGGTGAAATCGTCTTTGTCAAGTGTCCTGCACTGTTCAGATTTATCATCTCTGAAGATGGTAAAGTCTTTTCTCTTCCTTCTTTGCCTCTGTCTGGTAAAGCTGCATGGCCAGCATGAGCTTAAAACCTCACTTAGGTACTTAATGGAAAGGGAAATCCAAAACTCTTCAGAGGTTTTTAAAAAAATACTGTAGGAAACAGTAGGATATAACAGAAAATACAGGTTAGAGGTGGACCTGCTGGAAAGCAGTTCTGAGGAGAAGGATTTGGGAGTCCAGAGAGGAATCAGTGAGAATTAAGATGCTTGGAGAGATGAGGAATCTCCTTAATGCTTTTTTTTGTGGTCTGTAGAAATGAGACACGTGATCCTTCTGTCCCTTGCAGCTGGGACCAGCAACCAAGCAAGCAAATGAAAGATTTGCTTCCAGCATATATTGCTACCTCACAGAGTTCACAGAATCATCATGGAATGGTTTGGGTTAGAAGGGACCTTGAAGATCAACTAGCACCAACCTCCCTGCATGAGCAGGAACACCTCCCACTGGGCCTGGTTGCTCAGAGCCCCATTCAACCTGGCCTTGAACACTTCCAGGGAAAGGGTTGACATAGGTGGTGGCCCTTGTCTTGCAAAAAAATATTGCAGATGGCCAGCTAGGCTGGTGCCTTTTTCTCTGTTCTCTCTTTCTGTTACCACTTGAAGTTTGGACCAAAAGACCCATGGTCTCACCGTGCTTGGTAAACAAACCCTATTAGATGCCAACTTCAAACCTTATACAACCCACCTCACTTAGGTACTTAATGGAAAGGGAAATCCAAAACTCTTCAGAGGTTTTTAAAAAAATACTGTAGGAAACAGTAGGATATAACAGAAAATACAGGTTAGAGGTGGACCTGCTGGAAAGCAGTTCTGAGAAGAAGGATTTGGGAGTCCAGAGAAGAATCAGTGAGAATTAAGATGCTTGGAGAGATGAGGAATCTCCTTAATGCTTTTTTTGTGGTCTGTAGAAATGAGACACGTGATCCTTCTGTCTCTTGCAGCTGGGACCAGCAACCAAGCAAGCAAATGAAAGATTTGCTTCCAGCATATATTGCTACCTCACAGAGTTCACAGAATCATCATGGAATGGTTTGGGTTAGAAGGGACCTTGAAGATCAACTAGCACCAACCTCCCTGCATGAGCAGGAACACCTCCCACTGGGCCTGGTTGCTCAGAGCCCCATTCAACCTGGCCTTGGACACTTCCAGGGAAAGGGATGACATAGGTGGTGGCCCTTGTCTTGCAAAAAAATATTGCAGTTGGCCAGCTAGGCTGGTGCCTTTTTCTCTGTTCTCTCTTTCTGTTACCACTTGAAGTTTGGACCAAAAGACCCATGGTCTCACCGTGCTTGGTAAACAAACCCTATTAGATGCCAACTTCAAACCTTATACAACCCAACTGCTGCTCCACATGAGCTGTTGTTAAAAGCAGAACCTACCTTAGTAGTGATAATACTATTTGACTTTGGTATTAGTATTAATGGGTAATAGGAAGTCTCTGCAAGCTCCTGTCTGCATGATACAAAAAATCATAGTCCTTCTAGGTTTTTTAACCTTTGAAATGGATGAAAGTTTACCAGGGAAAAATGAAAGCATGTGGACAGGAGGGAAGAATTATTAAGCTGTTCACAGCAGATAGATACATTGATTAGATGTTCTCTTTAAAGTCTTTTTTTTTTTTTTTTTTTTTTTTGAGTGATTCCATGAAATTATCTTCACAGCTGAATGACTGAGAGACATAAAGTCCTCCCATCAGTGTTAGCTAACAAGCCTTTGCTAATAATTAACATAATTGTGTTCATGTCCTCCTAGTACCCATTCCTG